>NC_049981.1:30021308-30048596 GCF_000003815.2 Branchiostoma floridae
AAACAGGATATTTAGTCAAATTGCTATACTTAAAAAATATTGCAGTTTGAAATCACAGTTTGACGATTTGATATCCCTAAATACCCTGTTTTTAAATTCAACGGATATAGGTTACTCCGTTGATGAAGGTAAACAAGCGTTATATCACCACCTTCGCCGTATATCATGATCAGCTAGCGTTCGCTGAGGCGGGCCGACATTGTTTCCACACTTTTATATGCATGTAACCAAGGAGGTTATAACCTCTTTGATGTAACAATATCCGCGACAAGTAGAAATATTAATTTCTGACCTGTGCTATTTGATGTGGTCACGTCAGTAAAATATAATACCAGTGAATCGTTCTGAAAATCTTTTATTACAACAGTACAAAGAACATTTTGCAAAATGTACAGCTACAAATACCCAGCTAAGTATATCCGCAAGTTATATATAGTGCAAGCACAAGCTAGCCACAGAGTGCTCTAATATAGAGCTAAGAGATATTGAGTACTTCAGTCCACAAACCACATACTTTTGTACAGTGCAGGTACATGTGATTGAATAAACATAGTCCTAGTTTTGGGGTAAGAAAGCATGAAAAGGACTACAGACAATAGTTCGTAGGTATTCTCGTCAAGACGAGGGTAACCATGGCGACCGTGAGGAAGTGACATTTGTTGAGTTGAAGCACTGTTGACTGGTAACTAGGATGTGACGATAGAAATAAAACAACGCTAGACACAAACTTCAACCAAGGCGTATAACCTCCTTTGTCGACGTTTGTCTCTAGGGTTGTCTTATTTTTTACCGACACATCCTAGTTACTTGTCAACAGTATTTTCAACAGGGTTGAAGCAAGTAGTCATACATACACTTTATCAAGTGCTGACAGCTTATTTCCCCATAGCGGCTACGTTATGGAATTTGTTTATCACCCCAACAAATTAGAGGCTCACCTATCTTACCCCCCGTAACTCAGGGTGGGGTTGTAGACTTTATAACAGTCTTTGTTCTCAGTTCGTTTGTCCATACAAACATATATACAAACTACATTTGGTACGTTACCCCCCCATCCCACAACTCAGGGTGGGGTTGTATACCTTAAAACATTCTGCACACGAGTTCCTATACCAACACACCTCCGAATGCGCAGTAGCATCGCAATGACGTGCAGTTTAAAACAAGGTATTAACGTTACATGTACATCGTGACTTTTAACAATGCGAAATACGTCAAACTATTTTCCACGCCTTTGATACTATTGTACTACGGCCATTGTGCCATGTAACAAAAGCTTGGCATCTTGGACTTAGCAACCCACAACGCGTCACATCATTAATTTCAAATTATACATAACGCTATATACATGCTTCGGTTACCATGGCAATGCCTGTATACCTGTACATGGCTCCTTGCCAGCGTTAACACAGTCACAAGCATGCTTCTTACGTAAACAACTTCCTCTGATTTGTATGCCTCTATTTATAGTTTATTGCCTTATTTTTACCCAGTTATTGCCTATTGTAAAAAGGGTGTGGGTCATAAATTGATAAAACAATAGCACAATAAACTAAAAATAGCGACAATAAACTAAAAATAGAGGCATACAAACTACACAAGCCTGACTTAACTTTTGCTAGAACCAGCTAGCATTGAATGAACTTACGGCTTACTAGTATTACGAACAAAAGTATGTACAGCGTTACTCAACTAGGAATTTAGTTGTGTGTAACGATATCGATCTATATACAAATGACACCCCCCACATCTCTCCTCAAACAAAGTCTAGACAAAATTGGCCACTTATACGCGACAGTGATTGTGATTGTGCAAGTCATGATGGTCTTAAGGTATGTGAAGCATTTTTTTTAGCCGAACGGGCAGTCTGTCTAGGCAAGTGAGGTTATAACCTCCTTGGTCTAGGACACAGTATTGTAAAGCGAAGCCCATCCCTCTCCTTCCACCACCGCTTGCCTTCACAACCGAAGTCATGTGTCAATTTTGCACCTGTATGAGGTGAGGAAAATCGACTACAATGCCAAGGACACACCGTCTAGCCGGGAATACCAGGATTCGAACCCATGATCACTCGATTTCGTGTCCGCTTGGCGGACCCCATAGAAATAAATACATAGATCATAACTTAACAAATCGGTCTTACAAACCCATGGCCACATGCCCAGTCCCTTGCCAGTCCGTAACCAAACCACTAGGACGACCGTGTGACACAAATACATGGACCAATTCATTCCACCAGACCTTTGTTTAAAGCGCTACTGCAAGTCGGTCGTACAGACCCACATGTCCAGTCCCCTCCCAAAGAAGTCTGTGACCGCCTTCTTCTTGTCGCAGCCGAACCCGCACTGGTTGCACTCGTCCCCGAACCTGTCCAGTAGGTTGCCGTTGTCAGTTCTTGAAATGGCCGCTACCAGCCCTTCACAGCCGTTACACTGGTGTTACGGGAGAGATAAGGAGAGAGAAATGTCATTTAAAACGACGCGACAGACATAGTGGTGGCGCACTCAAATTAGCAAACTTCTGTTAGCGCCTCTACTATACATATAAGAGACATAACGTAATGTAACAGAATATGGGCACAACTCAAAACAGGTATGATTGAAAAAATGTATGACATAAAGTAATTGAAAGCGCATCAACCCCATACCATAGGGACAAAAAGAATCTTACAAAGTAAAAGATTCGACGTGACAAACTCCAGAAAAGTTCCAATATACCTAAATCTACATTTACAACGACAGAGCAGTTTTGTGTTATACTTTGACAGTACGGTTACATACACTGTACATGTTCGCAAGTAACAAGATCGTTCCTACAATTGAGAGTTGATATTTCGGATATTATTAGCGGTTTTGAATCTCTTCAGGTATGTTAAATTTTACTAAGCTATTACATACTCTTTGTAACGATATCGTGTTGCCCTACCTGTACTTTATCGTTGTTGTTTTTTTTCGCAAAAACGCATGATCCTAAAACAAACCATACGAAATGAAGACATATGATAGATTTAGTACGTATTTCGCCTTACCGATCGTTCTGGCGTGTTTCTTCTTAAGCGGCGGATGACAGTGTTCTGTACAGGTACCGGTACAGCCTGGCACCGCATGAGCAGGAACTCTGAAGAGAGCATGGCGACAAGCACAACAGCTACGGTCGTCTTCATGTCTGGATGTGTCTGAAACGATGCGAAATGAAATGTTAGTATTTCCTGTCGCATGAAGATGGTTGAATTATAGATTATCTTCCACTTTTAGCCGTCGGGATGAAAAAGGATCATATGCTTGTCTTGGTTTGCTTACGGTAACTTAATTTTAGCAACTTTTAAGTAGCGGTCATGTCCTCATCGCATTGATCTCTGACAGAAACTTCTTATCGACGCCGTTAACTACTCCCTTTCTTCTCAACTGTTAAAATTAACGAACGCAATATTTCATGCATTTGCAGTATTCGATCGTCTTCCGTGACTTGTGCACATCGATTCCTGTGACGGGCTTTAGTTCCGAAGCAGCGGTCGGTAGGGAAATTGTGACCTTCTTCTTACATGCCCTGTTTTCTGTTCGCAATCCCCACCAACCTCTGCTTGGAGAGAGTATGGAGGGATAGGCACTCCACGATCTCTAGGTTGTTGCACTTGTGACCCCCGCACCCTTCTCAGTACTTTATCTTTTACTCGATTTGCTGTCATAACCACATCCTGCGCCGAATATTCATATATATATGATATAATAGATAGATAGATACGACTATGGCCATTTAGACCAACATGATTTAGAAAAGAATAGCGCCGAGACATTCGTCGATTCCGGGACCGACTTACTTCAAACCAGAAAAAAAAAATTAAGAAAAAAGTCTAAAAATGCAACAAGTTCGTAGAAAACTACTTCTTCACGTGAGAAAGACGATATCGTGGTATTGGTAACATATAGGAGCAATAGTATTCAATATATTGGAAAGTGCTGGTTTACCTTTCGCTAAGTGAAGATCGGCACTACTCTGAAGATTTCTGTCCGTTCTCCCGTCGATCCAAACTTCAAGTGTGCAGGGTGGGAATCCTCGGGCCCATTTATACCTTACGTCTCGCCATATATAGTCATTATTTTTAGCTCATTATCTTTTCGATCAGCCGTACCCACGTGTGCTTGATGGGTGGAAGGATAGGGTTATTTCCCTGAAAGGTGAGGGGTGACAAACGTCCGCGTCGTTTGTTTATTTTTTTAAACCCGGAAGCAACGCGCGGTCGCCAGGCAAGGCCACACCTAGCTCCTTCACCGTACGCCAAATATTGTCTTTTGTTACTCACGACTACCGTAAAGGTATGTAGGGCGACTTTTACGGCTAAGAAAGTCTTCTTAACGCCAGGGCAGAAAGTTTCTCCCCTTTTATTGCCGAGTGGGGTCGTTCATGGCTTGGGGTCGTTCGCGTCGTGTCTAGCCTTACAGACCACCGAGCATTAGCTATCTGTGTGGGAAGGATACTAGTACACACCCAATCATGTCCCCAAGCTATCCTCTACGTGACAACTTTACTCGGGAATTGAAGAGCAGGGATTTAAACTTTCATGGAAAAAAGATTAGAGAACAAACTTCGTCACGAGCCGCAATCTTCCTCTCTCGTCTAAGGGGTTAAGCAAACAATTAGAGTACTCAGTTGTAGATACTTTTGTGTTATCCGTGTGACGTCACATCGTGGAAACCCCCATACAATACTGCATCTATTAGGTATTAGTCTATTTTTAGATGAAGGTTACCACTTCCGTTTGGCCCAATGAGCATACGTCACCTACCTACCATATATGGAATGTGTATGCAATGTTACGTATTTACGTCTTTTTACTATTTATAGGATTTTCGGATTTTCTACCACTTTTCTGCATGCGAATTCAAAAAGTCAAAAGGACAAAACATTCTTCAAGGTCATTCAACAAAAGTTATTATCACTATATCAGTCACGCGGATGTCTGATTCTTTTTTGGGTCAAATTTCAAAGTGCGCCTCCGTGATTTCCCACCGTTACACACCTGAGTACACGTCACTTGAGCAAAGTTTGTTTGATTTCCGCAGCAACACCACGTGATAAAGACATTTTTGGCCATGCTGTAAGATCTTACTTATGTGGTACACTAATGACACTTCTAACAACAGATTTCATGTGTTGTTTACCTTAGATTATGTAACACTAGTAACCTTACATCTTTATCCGGGGCCGGGGGTAACCTATATGCGGTGTTTTAAAAACAGAGTATTTAGTGGTATCAAGGAGGTCAAGTGGACGGGAGATTATTCAAGACTGGAATACTTTTAAAATATATCAATTTTAAAACCACCGTCCGTCGACTATATATCCCAAAATAACCTGATTAAAAAACCCACGGGATTAACCCGTGGATTAAGATGAACTAGCGTTATATTACGTACGTTTCATTATTATCTAGTTTCTGAGGTGGACCCAAAAAGCCTATGGGCTTCTTCTCCCCTCTGCCCTGTATGTTTTCTTTTCATTCTGTATTGTCATTTGTTTTTAATTGTTGAATATGCGCGGCTTATGCGCTCATAAATAGATCAATAAATCAATACTGTTAACGTTCGCAAGGTATTCGGAGTTAGCGGTCAGATTTAATTTCGCGGAAGGGAGTAAGTTAAGAACGAACGTATCCGCGGTTTGCAGAGAATACTAATAGGTCACCGAAACAACGCGCAACGTTACATGAAACGAACCCCCGTCCATGTTACAACCAAGGACATACATGATCATATACTAGTAATACGCTTGGTACAGCATAGCAACGTTAGTTCACCTTTATCCATGTGGGAACCTATATCCGTCATTTACTTACATGGTATTTAGGGATATCAAGTCGACGGACGGCGGTTTCAAAGTGCCTATGTGCCCTGGTATATACATAGATATACACGGAGTGGTAGAAACATATGAAATATACAGTTATTGACATAACTTGAACTGCGACAAGTGGCTAATTCAAAAACTAGTATTGGCTGTATCTAGACGAATTAAGTTTGGATTTTTTTAAGCAGATGAAGACGAAAAGTCTTCTTCTATCCCCAGCACAGCTAGCTAACCATGGTTCGATTCATTCGCCTCGACCTGTGTCATCCAAAGCGACACTCAGCGGCCACGCTTATATTGCAACCAGAAAGACGACAACGTAAAAAAACTGGCAGAAGAACTTGTAGTCCTGTCAGGCTCACTGGAAAAATATAGTAGAATTTGGTCAAGTAGACAGATAAAATGCCAAAAGTTAGCCAGCTAAAGCCTCCGTCTCGTTAGCTGTCTATTTAGCCCATCATTTACTGTTTCACATAGACCAATGGATTTACTACCATGGCTTCTGGCATACATAGACAGTGTTTTCAGATATAATCTTTATACTAATCAAGTAAGTTGACTTTATCCCTGACTGTGCGACCTTCAAATCATTGTTTGATTATCAAGAAACGGCAAGTAGAGATGCCTTCTTACTTAATTTTATCCGTGCAATTTACTACAGTTTGTTAGCCTGGTATCCAGCCGTAATATTTATTTATTTATATATAGCTCCCAAGTCTCTTCTCTCCTCTTCGCAGCCGTAATATAGCTCCCAAGTCTCTTCTCTCCTCTTCGCAGCCGTAATATAGCTCCCAAGTCTCTTCTCTCCTCTTCGCAATTAAATAGTCTCAGTCAGACTCACTTGGCTGTCAAAGATTTAAAAAATTGTATAACATGTGCAAACCGTTATTTGCCATGACGCCTGAGGGGTTACAACCGAATTTCAACATGAAATTTCGTCTAAAATCAATAACAAACATGTTGATCAGAACATTGGCCATTGGTGCAATGCATTTCTAAAGGCAGGTGGCCTAAATTAAACTGAGGAACAATGCTTGAACAGATGTTTTTGTTTTCATTTTTTTAATGAATGTGTGAATGATATTCATACATTCCGACTACATTCATAAGCTTTTCTTTGACATGTAGGTTTTTGTAGTTTATATGTGTACCATAACATGTATTTCTAAATTAGATAAACTAGCCTATTTTCCTTTGTCAATGCCATATCATGCAATACCTTGTAACATTACGTGCCATTCCTAATTTGTGATTGGCCAATTCAAAACGTACACGCGCGTTGATTGGTCCAGCTGGTAGCGTCATCGCCCAAGCTTATAAATACCCCAGCATGCATTTGGCGGGCCATCAGTGGCGTTGCTTTGTTGTGCAGAGAAGACAGTACAAATCAAGATGGTAGGTTGTTGCAGAATCCGCCCAATCCTTCAAAAATCCTTTGCCATCCATTTTTTATTTTATCAAAAATGCATTTTTAAGGATGTTACGTGCATGCAAAACAAATATTGTATGTCGATGTTATGTTTTTAATGAGAATTTCGACCTTTGTTTTGTAGGCTGGAGGCAAGGCAGGAAAGGACTCTGGAAAGGCAAAGGCGAAGGCGATCTCCCGCTCAGCAAGGGCAGGACTACAGGTAAAAATGATCCATACATCAATAACAACCACCTTTGTACACGTTTTGCGAAGTATTTGTGTAGTTGGCGCGTTAAAATATCGATGTTTGGCCAATGTTTTGAACCGGCTCTTCTCCCTTCGCCCCTCCCCATTACAGTTCCCGGTCGGCCGTATCCACAGGCATCTGAAGAACCGTACGACCAGCCATGGCCGTGTGGGCGCCACAGCCGCCGTCTACAGCGCAGCTATCCTCGAATATCTGACCGCTGAGGTGAGAATTTCTTCAAAATATGCTCAAATCGCCGAGAAATCCCAATTTGTAGTCGTAGTAAAAACATAATTCGCGCCCTTGTTGCGACCCCCCGCGATGAAAACAAAACCTCCCATTTGCTCCTAACCCTTTATTCGTTTCCGTTTCTAATTCAAACTGAACCATCGCCAAAATGTACAAAAAATATGCATATCTACGTTTTAAACTCGTATTCCGAGAATTTGTTAGTATAATTTTGGCGGGATGCCCATCTGCAGGCTTTCAAAATTTGGCGGGATTTTGCTGTGTTCCCGCTCAAAATCGTTCGCGCAGACAACACAGCGTCCCACTCCACTCGGCATTCATATTTATATTTCCTGACGTAATTATAACAACTGGGCAACCATTATCATGTAGAAAAGCAACCTGGTGTGGCACAAAAGAGCTTCTTCATTAGATATTCTGGGTACGAAATAGGTGGATGTTGTCTGCCACGTAACGAGGGCACTAGAGGATGTGCTTTGTTGATATACCTTTGGGGAGGGGGGCACTCGCATGAGAAAAAAATTCCCTTTTAAGTTTAGGTAGCGTTAAAGGAGCAAAAATACTGATTTGTTCGTCGCACTTTGCCTTGACAAGGGATTAATTTTATTTTCCTAATACTTCTGACTTTGTACACAAATTTTTCACAGCTAAAGATAATTGTTTTTTTTCAGGTATGGTTTGTGCAAAGGTAAATGTATTCAGCGCTAAGTCCCTTTTTTGGGGCCAAGGTTGAATGAATGCCACATTTTTGTGTGCAATGAAAAATCTTCTCAAATTTAGGTCAATTCGTTGTATACACATGTTTTTCACACATTTTTGTTTAAAAGACATGCAAATACTTGTGAAGTGCTAAGGGATACTGAGTAAATGTGTGCTTAGTGATGAAATTTGTGTAAATAATTACCTCCTGTTGGTTCTGGTCATCCCAGCTTTGGAGACATGCGTAATAGTCTTAAGCACAAAAAAACAATCTCCTTGCTAAGAATAGCTTTAACTCTGCAAGCTACGAGAGAACATGCTTTTATTATACAAGTTATAAATTATAACATTCCAAAAAAGTTTTAGTAATTTAGCCTCGTACATGCAGGTATCTGATTTGCTGTGTACACCTTCAAACTCATTTGCCATTTTTTTTTGCTGTTGTCTTGACAGCTTAAAAATCAAGCATTTATAACTTGATTTGGATGTGCATTGCTTCCTATAGAAGCATTGAGTAATATTTTACAGTGTACAAAATACCTTTCTGGCAACCTGGGGCAAAAACTAGGTTGCACAACTTGATTTCAAGTTGCACCACCTATAATTCACTAATTTCTGGAGAGAAAAAAGGGTACAATACATACATGCTTGACTAATATGAAACAGAGCTGCCTCTGTCCACTTATTTCTTCCAAGTAAATTGACGACAAAATCTAGTTCTGAGGCTCAAAATCTAAGTTGCACCCTGTGCAACCTGAGTTTAGAAACAAGTTGCACCAAGCAAAAAGTGGTTGCAGTGTGCAAGTGGGTATTTTGCACGCTGTTTTACAGCATGCTCACACTGTCTTTCTCCATCATCCACAGGTGCTAGAGTTGGCGGGAAATGCCAGTAAGGATCTGAAGGTGAAGCGTATCACGCCTCGTCACTTGCAACTGGCCATCCGTGGGGACGAGGAGTTGGACTCCCTGATCAAGGCTACCATTGCTGGTGGTGGTAAGTCATCTTATGAGCCACTTTCCTATCTGTTCATTCAGAACTTGTGTTGTGGCTGTTTATTTTACTTTGTTGATTGGCTATCCAGGCCTGGAAAATCGAGTGTACAGAAATTGTACAAAGGCGTATAGTTACCTTAACTTTGAATTATGGCTGAGGAACTTTGGTTTTACTTTGTATGAACTTGGTAGGATGTTGCAGTTGGCAGAAATTTAATTTCTTGACCCCAGAAAAGAAACAGCCTACTAGCACTCTGGAATAAACAGACAATACAGTACAAGCATAGAATTCAAAAGTGGGTTGCATGCGGAAGCGAAGGGCAAGTTGTATATTTTAATGTTCCAGGAATTCCCGGAGACCAGGGCTATGCCCTGGGTGTGTATATCTTGTTAAAATTAATTGCATTTCTTGTTGCATTGCAGGTGTGATCCCCCACATCCACAAGAGTCTGATCGGGAAGAAGGGATCTCAGAAGGCCACATAAGCTGTACCATTCCACGTCTACGATGTCCTTTATGATTCCAAGCTTCTACGCTTTTCTTGTATCTAGCCGATAGTCGCCATTTCCGCCTCCTGTCATCGTCTTGATATGCTGTATAGTAGTAGCATCGTTTTAGACCCAAAAGAAAAAGGAAAAAAAATCAAAAGCAATTGATAGATGAAGTAGTCGCTAAGCTGTGTGTAGCCTGTCATCACAAGCCTGTATATCTGGCAGCATAGTGCGAGGGACTCTAGTCTCGTACATAACAGTAAGGTATCCTAATTTTTCCAGTGACCATTGTAGTAGTATGTACTCGTGTGTGTTTGCTTGCTTTTATTGTTGGTTTGCTTTCGAATTTTGTATTCCAGTAGTGGTGGTAGGATCCCCGTCATGTGACCATGGAACACACACACCATACAATAAAATGGAGTTACTTTTATACATACATTTTGCGTGATTCATTCCCTTGATTAGATCATGCGACAATAATGTAGAGTTATTGTGCTAGAAATAATGTAGCAAGTTCCAACTTACTTGTCCCTGGCACACTATTGTGCATTCATAGTCTCTAAGTAAGTCAACTTGCTTGGACCTGGGTGTTTGAATCTACAACAAGTTTTGATGTGTCCAAAGGCAACTGTTGAAAAGATGGTTATGTTAGAGCAAGAGCAGCTGCGAATAAAACATTAACACTAACAGTGTCCATGAAAAACATGGCGTGTCCTTGAAACTAGAGAATTTATTGGCAAGCCAGACAATGGTCACATGTTCAGTATGACTAGTAAATAGTTAATAGAAAATTCTTGCCGGAGGGCTAATAGCAGGTACAATGTTACATGAATGGCGACAAACAGTGTAGAACAATATAGAGAATATATACTGTTTTACTTTTAGGTTGTTTGGTATTATATTTGGGAATGGTGTAGTCCACAAAGGTTCCTGAAGCTCTCTTTGATGCCAGATGCCACCTAGTGGACAGAAGAAGTACTACAGTCAAATTTGGGTGTGGCACCAGTTGACCCTGTGTGACAGGCACACTTGATGCACGGACACAGCATTGAGATTGCCATTTGTTAACTGGCCTTGGTTTTTAAGAAGTGACGTGCTGAAGTACAGTCCATATCAAAGGCCTTACCCAGACTGGTCTTTTTTTGGAGAGAGATTTTTTTTGCAGAGTTTATGTTTGCTGCAACTGGGGCAATATGAATGATTTGTGTTCAGGCTGCCATTACAAAACCTTGCAATGTAGTCCTGCCAATTGCAAGTTCCTTGCAATTCAGCCCCTGGCTACAAGGAGTAGTCGGTCCACCCAATAACATGAAGCTTAACAATGACCTGCACTTGATAAAATATCACTTCATTGTGCAGTTGTGTACATTTGGTTTTGGCGTTGAAAAAAATAGATTCAGAAACCTAGCAAGAACATTGTTACACTGGCTAGTAGTATCGATACGTCCAGATGTACGTGCAGGTGTTTTTGTGTACTATGCAAACAAAGGTGCGCAGATAAGGCAAAGGAGTACTGTAAATGCGGAAACTTTCCCGGTGGTTTAATTTTCGCGGCAGCCGCCTCACCGCGAATTTAAAACCACCGCGAACATTTTTCCGTAACAATAAGAGACTACAGTGCATGGTGCTACCGCGAAATTAAAACCAACGCGAGAAGACAATTGTCTTCTTAAAAAGGAATGAAAACAGAAGGACTATTTTGGGGATGCAGTTTATCGTCATTTATCACCAGTTTGACCGGCCAAAAACATTGTACAGCTTATAACAACAGGATGTACTCCCCAAAAGAAAACTGACCCATTTAGCTTGCATTTCTTACAGACAGTATAGCAAAGGTGTTGTTTGCAAAACTAATTTCAGCTGTAATTTTCGCATTACATTTACTAGTATTTCTGCAACTTACCTGCATATAAAATAGGATGCTGTATGGCAAGTATCTGAAGCTATTGTGGCAAAATATGCATATTGGTCTTTTTGATAGATTTTTCTTAAAAATTTTTGGATGGTATCTCAGTATGGTATACAGTACTACCCAAAGTATTTGAACAGGCAAATAGAACCTCAAATCATGATGTTCAAGAATGATGTATGCATCACCACCTGGAGCCTAGAATTCACACTGCACCACAACAAATCTGCTGCGTCATCATTGCATCATCCTTTGCATAACATATGGTCAGTATCTGCCATCTAGCAGCACAAGGTGGAACTGCAGCAAGGCACAGATCAGGCCAGCTCACTGATATCAATCAAAATCAGACTCCATTGCCTGGAACTTCTATTATGATATGAAACATGCAGTTTTCTTTTTAGTCGATGATTCTTTTTGATACAAACAATGATCTGTCAGTATTAAAATGTACTGTAAATGCATTTAAGTTTTTGGGGATTTAATTTCGCGTTTGCGGGAAAATGGAGTTTTCACAGTGGTTTTAGGTTCGTGGTAGCGCAAAAACCATAATGGAAAAATATTCGTGGTGGTTTTAAAAGTGGCTACCACGAAAACCGCGAAAATAAGACCACCGCAAACATTTACAGTATCCCACAAACTTACTGTTGGCTCATAAAGGTTACACAGCTTTGATATTGTTTTGGCATCTAAAATGTTTATAATGTGTTGATTTATGACAGGATTCCCCATCATAACAATGGACTGGCCCAAAGATATAACAATACTGATAGTAATCCAGAAGTAACTACTTGTAAGTAGGGGTGGACAGGCTGTCACCCTTTCTGCTTCTTGATGATGTCTATTATGTCCTTGTAACATTTCTGGGGAGCGTCCATGCCCCAGATGAAATCGAGGTGTTGCCATTCTGGTATGTCCTTCACATAGACCTTGTTTTTCAGCCTGGGAAGGAGGGTGGCCACGTCTTTCGGGTCGGCGAGCCAGTCCTGTTCTCCTGTGAACAGGGCCACCGGGACTGTCATGTTCTCCGGGTAATACTTCGGTGGGGTCGCCTGTGGAGAAGTAAAAAATTCAGGCAGAGAACTTCTATGCCATGAAGTTCTAAATCAAAGTTTTGATGTTTGTTCTTGGTCTGCAGGGTGTTCGATTCATAACCCACTCAGAGGTTCTGGGTTCGAATCAGTTCATCTTGTGCCACCGATCTTGTGCCCGCCTGGGAAAGACACTTTTCATGACTTTCCTCCCTTTGCTCATGTGAAAATTAGTACTTAAATTCGGTTAGGGCTGTCCGTCAGATCAAAGATGCTACTAGTATATATAATGTACTTGCTCAGATTTGACATTAAATGCAGGTCCCGTGTTTGAGGAGAGCCATGTTAAAGAACCCACCACACTTATCGAAAAGAGTAAGGGTACTTCCCGGGTGAGTGGATCAAATAAATCTGCCCAGACATACAGCTTGTACTGTTCAGTACAAACCTGGTGTATTATGCCATATGGCAGTTTACCGGTTATGCAAAACAAACATAACAAAGAAACAAAATCACAGTTTGTGGCTTACCTGATTATACTTCAGCAGGTTTTCCACCAGACCATAATCATACATCTGGAACTTGTGGTCCTTCACTGCCTGGAGGGATGAATCATCAACAACATGGTTCACATTCACGAGTAATTGTCTATTCTGCATATGACCTCTGTCAATCAGTATAAGCCCTTTCACAGAGATCAGAACGCATTTGCGGCAACAGGAATTCTCACTAGGTACAGGCCTGGAAAAAGAAAACATAACCCGCCAGGGCCTTTACCTTTGACATATTACCTAGAATTCCTCTCGCCACACATGCGTTCTAGTTTAATTGTTTAAATGAATGTTTTATCCATAACCCCAGGGTTAAATTTACCTGTGTGTAATGTACCATGTTCTGTACAGAGGTGCCGGCAGGGGAGTGGCTCACGTACACAGGGATCCTGGACTGGGATTAGATACAACAATCTACAGTAAGTTTCTTGGATACACATCATACAGTACACGTACATGTACATGTTCATGTAGCTGAAATCTCCAAGCAGATCTATCAGTGTCAGAATAGTGTCTATGAGCCCAGTTCCAACTGGACAACAGTCATGACAGTCACCAGGCAACGGGATACTGTTGGCCAGATAACTCTGTCTTGTCCTATGGACACTGTCTGGGAGCATAGCAATCTTTCTAAAATGTTTCTAGCATATGTCAAAGTCTGATAGAAATGAATGTATGAAAATGCACTAAATCCTTGATTTTTACTCTCAAGGTTTATTTCTCTCAGTCTGTTTTTTTGTGTGTGTTTGATGATGCCAGCATAATGCGACAAGTTGTAAATGGATCTTCATGATATTTGGCTTGTGGGTATGGATGGACAAAAGGAAGATCATTAATGCTAGAAAGGGACTCCTAGCTGCATCAATTCTATGGTACTGTACCAGAACCTCTGGTTTTCATATATCCTTAGGAACCTGTCTGAGACCTGCTTTGGTATTTATTTTACATTGTGTGTTTTATATTGTAGATAATAATATATTGCAGCCTTGAATTTATGGACCAGGTCTACAATGCCCGGGTGTGAGTCAGTAAAGGTGATCACACCTGTTGTCCCAACTTCCACCTGTGCGCTGAATTTTGATAAACAAATAAACAAAGGTTTGCCTGGTTTATTTACTCACGATGTTTGTGTTTCCGTAGTTGAACCCGCCGATGAGGAAGAGAACGTTCTCGCACACGACATCCAGTACAGGTTGGTCGCACACGTCTTGTCCGAGGAAATGCATAAAGTCAGAGCTGGGGGAGAACTCGTGGGTACCCAGAACGTCAAACAGCAGCTGGAAGGGAACATGTCAACGTCTTAATCATCTGTTGTTACAGACTGAAGCGATTGTATTACTTATGCAGTAAGACAAGAATACAACAGCTAGCTAGAAGAAAGAAAAGGTGATACTATTAGCATAGGACAAGGTGATAGTCACTTGTTATGTCAAATTCCTACCACAACTGTGGTAAACCTCAATAAATAAATAGATGTTCGACCCATTAGGTTTTGCCACTTGTTCGGCAGCAAAAATTGTCTGTCTTCACCATTTTGGGTTCACTGATGCCTACCTTTCTTTATTCAGGTTGTAACAAGACAATACACTGTGAGCACTAGGCAGCATGGCTGGTATCGTGGCCACAGACATATAAATATACAATACAAGATGAACATGTATATACAGTAATAGAATAAAATAGTTGTCACAATAAAAGCAGGTAAAGCTAACACTTATGCCTGACTAGCTAAAATTTACTAGACAGTGGCACGGCTGGAAGAGAATCTTTTGGTAGATATCATGTACACACACAGTGCTTCTGAAAGCTGTCTATTGATGACAGGGTCATGGTCAGGTGAGCCGTCGAGCAGTAGTGAAACAGTAGGCCGTTGTCGTACAAGGCATTCAACAGTGGTGGTGAGTTTGCTACGCTGCTCAGAGTACAGGGGGCAATGTAGTAGGTAGTGTTGGACTGTTTCAGAAGAGGCCCCACAGACACATTGTTTGCTCTTGATGTTCATTTTGTGCAAGGTACTGTTCAGTTGACACCAACCCATGCGTAGCCTGGCAGCTTGGATGTTGCTCTGCCTTGGGCTGAGTCGTCGGTAAGTTTGGTGGTGCCTTGCGGTGAACAGGTGCTTTTTGCTCACTCTCTTAAAATCAGCGAGGCTACGGGCGTCTCTGACTGTCTGCGGTAGCTGGTTCCAGAGTGAAGACGTGAAGGGAATAAAACTGTTTTTGAAGGTCTGTGTCCGGCAACGAGGAGCATGAAGGTGAGTGTTGTTGCGTAGTTGTAGACGTGTTGTAGACTGGGCGCCTCTTGTTGACGGAGTGAGCAGCTGTAAATGTGGGGGTACAAGTCCGTTTGTCATTTTGTACATGATGGTGAGTGAGTTGAGCTGTCGTCTGGTGGCTAGAGAGTCCCATTCCAGTTCCTACAGTAGGTTAGACTTTGGGGTACCCTTCATCGCCCCTGTGACGAGAAGGCCTGCTTGGTACTGGACCTGTTCTAGCATCCTGCTAGCTGAGCTTGCCAAGTCACCCAGTAGCGCTGACGCGTACTCCAACTTGGGTCAAACTAGAGCAAAGTATGCTGTTTCTAAGGCCTGTCTTCCAAGTTTGCCACTGACTTTGCGCAAGAGGCCTAGCAGTTTTCTACTTTTGCTCGTGGCCCTTTGTACGTGCTCTGTCCATCTGAGGGATTGGTGGATGGTGGCACCTAGATGACTGTAGAAAGGCACTTGTTCCACAATCTTCCGAGTAGGTAGATAGGAGGTAGCTGGACATTGTTACGATTAGATTTGATGCAGACCACCTTACACTTATCAGGGTGTAGACTTAGGCCCCAGTCCGAAAACCAGTGGGATACAAGTTGTAGATCTGCATTTGTGGTGACTGCCACTTCCTGCACTGTCTTGGCTGAGTTGTAGAGAGATGTGTCATCTGCAAAGCAATTTAGTGATGACTTGCATGGGAGGCTCATCAGATCATTTAAGTACAGCAGGAACAACAACGGTCCCAGTATACTGCCTTGAGGTACTCCCGCTGTTGTTGTTCCCCAGGTTGAGGCGACACCGTTTATGACGACTCGTTGTTGCCTCCCCGTCAAGTAGCTGTCAAACCAGCGGACCAGCTGCCCTCCCACTCCGTAACGAGTCAACTTGTAGGTGAGTCCTTGATGCCAGACCGTATCAAACGCACGCTTTACGTCGAGAAAGACGGCTGCTGTGCAAGAGATGTCCGGATCTTCGATGGACTTGGCCCAGTCGTCGACTAGTCGGATCAGCTGCAGGACGGTGCCGTCCCCTTTTCGGAAGCCACACTGATTTTTATGCAGAAGGCGGTTCTCTTCAAGGTAGGTATACAGATGGTTGTGGACCAGTCTTTCGAGCACCTTAGCTACTGTTGGTAGCAAGGATATAGGTCTATAGTTGAAGGGATCAGTTCTGTCGCCCTTTTTGTATACAGGGGTTACGTTGCTCTGCTTCCACTCCGTAGGGAATAGTCCAGTCGCCAGAGAGTAGTTGAATAGACACCGTAGCGAGTCGCAGATTTCAGGCGCAGCCTCCCTGAGTAATCTGTTTGGGATGCCGTCAGGTCCCGGAGCTTTGTTCACTTGGAGACTCTGTAGTACGGTTAGTACCTCCTCTGAAGTGACTTGGAGTGATGTAAACTGCTTGGAGGTAAGTCTGCTGATGCCTAATTTACTACATGTAGCTTGTAATTCCCTGAATAACAAATTACCATTAAGTAACTTTAAGTGTAATACAGTACTTATGTATAATATTATCACCAAAATCTTGGCATCAGCCAGGCCCTCTTATAGAATATAGCTTCAACGGGCAAATACTGTCAAGGTAAAAATTCATGTCTTATTAGTAAAGCAGAACAAATTATTATAATATTAGAGTTATAGGAAGAGATTACAACTACATTGAATCATTTAACTGAATTGAATCCAAAACTGGTTTCACCTCAATAGGATCCACATAATTAGCCAGTTGCCTGATGGGCGACTTGATGTCCCCCACCGTCGTCACGGGAGCCAGCGCGAAGAAGGTCTTGACTTTCCTGGCCAGCTCCTGGTTCCTGGAGAACTCTGCGAACCCGATCATGGTCCCCTGGGAGTGGCCCACGTAGTACAGCTGCGTCTGGTTGGTCACGCTCAGCGCGTGGGTCAGCATCTTGGGAAGGTCGTACCTCGCCATCTCATCCCAACTGTGGAAGTTAGGACAAAGAACAGTCTGATTACAGTTAATTCTTGTAATTTTCACTGTGTTTTGTTTTTGCTGTATTATTTGTCTGTAGTGCTATCTGAACTTAAAACCACTGTGCGAACACTCCATTTTCTCCCAACCCCAAAAATCAAATCACCGCATTTACAGTACAGCAAATACAATTAACTCAAAAGGGACACTGATTAATATGCATACTAACGTAGATCAAGGATGGTGGTGCTTGCACCCCACTGTTACATTCATATGAGTCATAATATTTGTCTTCAAAGCCATCTTTAAGACCCTAAGTAAGTGTCTTCATTACTTCTGTAAGAGTGGTACTTTTACATGGAATGTTTTCAGGTCAGTTTTTGAAATACAAAATGCGTACTTAGGATATGTACGAAAGAAATTTTTATGTTGTCAATGTCTCACCTCCATGCCCAGAACTTGGCCTCGCTGGGTTTCAGCGAGGTGTGATTTCTGGAGTACGTGTTTCCGCGTACGTTCCCCAGCCACACCTCACATCCGGAATCCGCCAGGATGAACGCCAGGCTCTCATTGGCTAGGTTGGTCAGGAAGTTGGTGGATGCTCCCAGAAGTCCATGTTGCAGGAAAACAACGGGCCTCGTCTCTGCGTGGAAAAAGAAGTACACAAATATCTGCTGTCAGAGACAATCAATCAATCAATCAATCAATCGATCAATCAATCAATCAACCAATCAATCAATCAATGACCTTTATTTATACTGGTAATGCCCTGTCGTATTCAGACAAAAATGAATGAAGTTCAATTTCTTTTCCAACTGTAGATACATTATATAATATACTACATATTAAAATACATTCCATAGCTGAACAATTTGGCAGTACAAAATTTGTTTCCACCATTGCATCATTTAATTGTATAATGTTACACGAGTCTGTTTTATAGAGACTGATTTTTCATAACAAGTGAAATATTTCAGTTACACATATTTTATATCTAAGCATGCAAGTATCATTGACCCCCCAATTTTGTTCCTATATATATATATTGATAATCAATAGCAAAGCAAGTTGGATGCATCTAATATAAGTCCTCATTGGACTGTCCATCCATCTGTCTGTCCATCCATCCATCCATCCAACCGTCTATCCATACATTCATTATATTATATAGATCTGTCAATAAAACATGTGAGATTGCGTAGCATAATCGGCAGCACTTTGGGTTCAGGCCCAAGAGTTCCCGAGTTCGAAACCCGTCATGTCACCGATCTTGTGCCCTTGGGAAAGGCACTTTACACGAGGTACGCATACCATGATTTACATCTTTGACCAGACTTATTAATCTCCAAGCAGATCCTACAAAGGCATAAGATACCAAACTGGCTCAAGGAGTGTAGGTAGCCAAAAGGTGTACATTTGCCATGTAGCCAAACAAACCCCTAAGCTGGCTTCACTCCTCTGCCAGCTTTTGATACTATCTTATGCTAAAATAGGATCTGCTTGGAGATTACAGACTCATAATCTAATGACATCTAGTGCACCTGTGCTGTCTGGTGCATTCCTTCCATGTGGGATTCTCTGCATGTTGAGGATGAAGCCGTCATCTGTAGTGACATAGTGGTCCTCACAGGGGTAACCTTTACTGGTGATGAGCTGGGTCTGTATGGGGGGAGAGAACAGGGGGTCTGTATGGGGGGAGAGAACTGGGTCTGTAGTGACATAGTGGTCCTCACAGGGGTAATTAACCCTTACTGGTGATCTGAGCTGGGTCTGTATGTGGGAGAGAATAGGGGTCTGTTAAAATGACATAGTGGTCTCCTCCATTGAAGCAGAGGTTTCAGTTAAGGGAATACTAGTAGTAGACTTAAGACTGCCTCCTTGCCACTACTAAATTACTACTCCCCCCGCTGAAACTGTTTGGTGAAAGGAGGCAGCAGTATTTAATAAAGAATTCCCTAGCATTTAATACTCTTCCCCTGACTGAAACCTCTGCTTGGAGAATACATGCCGGTGTCATGTCTTCTTCCGGGTCTCTCCTTCCAAGCCTTGTAGTAGGTAAAGGTGTTGTCCTGTCACTTTCGGTCACCGACCCGTGCGGCGGATAAGGCACGGACCCCACTTCAGCAAGAACTGCAACCGCGACCATCCAGCACAGAAGGACGAATTCCCGGGACAGCTGAGTGCACGTGTGTGCCATCGTCGACAACTCACGGTTGAGCGTAACCAGAGGTGTGGTTCAACTGTTGATAGGAGAGTACTGTTCTATTCAAGTTCTATAGTTCTATGGACATGTAATACGGATCTCGAGTTTACGAATGTGACAAACTTTTCAACAGTAGAGCGTACCACCACAATGCACTGTAATGAGAACTAATGAACGTGTTATAGCATGAGCTTTACCCTTCAGTAGTTCTGTCAATGCTGTTTTTGTCCAGTATTAATTGTTGATGACCAAAGTAGGTGGATCAAGGTCCAAAGTTTGGCTGTCAGCTGATGACTTTACCTGTCACATGATGTCTGTCCCCTGGACAGAACCAAACTCCTTACGGGGGGGACTGAACCATACTCCTTACGGGGGGGACTGAACATTGTGGGGCCGCGTAGCACAGTGGTAGTGTATTCGGCCCGTGACCGAGAGGTCGCCGGTTCGAATCGGCCTGCCGTGTTGCCGGTCTTGTGCCCTTGGGAAAGGCACTTTACACGACTTTCCTCACTTTACTCAAGTGAATAATGAGTCGTCCCTCGGATAGGACGTTAAATGGAGGTCCCGTGTATGGGGAGAGCCATACCCTATGCACGTTAAAGAACCCGTCACATGTGCGAACATCCACCCGAGCGGATTAAACCATTCCGGCCAAAATAGGGGTAGGGAATCTCCCGAGCAGCCCTCGTAACCCCTGCTTCGCCTATTGGGTCAGTTAGTCCTCACTCATAGTGAGCAATTGGGCTGGTCTCAATCATGATGTTTCTGACCTAGGGCGAAGAGTTGCTGTTACAGTTCCAATCATGTAACGTTAACCCGTAACCTTTAAGTGGCCTTCAGGCCTTGCTACGTGGTGACCATTGAGTAAAAAAAAAAAACAACCACACCCCTTACGGGGGGGACTGAACCACACCCCTTACGGGGGTGGACTGAACCACACCCCTTACGGGGGTGGACTGAACCACACCTCTTACGGGGGGGATGGAGTAAGCCGCAGAATTATGGCCCAAACTCGATGAATATCAGTGCTTGCAATTTTAACACAGGCGCGCATACAGAAGAGATTTGGGGCTAAAAGTCTCCTTTGGCAAATTATTCATTAACCGTGGCCGATCGCCATGAACAAAGCCTTAATTACTGAGATACCACCGGTAAACACCGAGTGCTTAAGGGGGACTTTGTTTAGGCAAGGAGGTCCTGAAAGGTCAAGGGGTAAACAAACTCCCTTATATTGAATGACCAGGGGATGACCTAGCCTCGTTTTGGTACAAGTAACACCTTTATCCATGGGGTAGCCTAGATGTATTCAACGGTTGTATGTAACAGGTTATTGTCACGATTTGCAGGTGGTAGATAGGTCTTGTGCTCAGGAAGAAGTGACCCCTAGCAGCTAGTTTTGGGATAGCAGGGCCATTTTGGTCAAAAATTTCTGAAGAGGATAACTCAAGAAAGGAACAACAGATTTTCATGATTTTTGGTATGTAGGTACCTTAGACAATGTTGCATAAAATACTAATCATGCAAAATAGCATAATTCATGAGCATATTCTATCATAGCAATTTTTTTAATGTATCTCTTGTCCCCGACATGCTATGGTCTTGACATTTGGGTTGTAGATAGCTTTTAGTATGGTGACAAAGTGGGGCAAGTTTCAGCCCCCTAACAAGTAATTATGGAATTTTTGTTAAGACATTTCAAAGAGGATAAATGCAGGAGGGAACAACAGGCATCATTTTATGCATGCAGGTTGCTTAGGCAAAGATGTTCATTATTAAATGAAATACATGTTATGCAAATGGGGACTTCATTTGCATAATTATTGAGGAAATAGTATAATTCCATTGTCGGTTTTCCATAATTGGACTTCAATAAATGTCTGGACCTGAACCTGTACCTCAACTTCAACTTGCTCAAGTAAAAGTTGATCTTCAATAAGGATAGAAGCATGTTTGATCCAATAAAAATGTGTTTAATTGAGACACATGATGCAACAAAATTTTACCCATACAAAATTATTGTTTTTTCCTATGGTAATTTCACGGTAATTTTATCTGTCAAAGTGGCCATCCTCTGACCTGCCTGACTTGCACTTATTAGACACAGGTCCAGTACCTGTACACCAGGGTTCTGGTATTTTGGACCTGTACCTCATCGATTGTACTGGTACTGTATTGGTACAGTGTGCTGGTACACAGCTCTAGCTATGTTGTCTCCACCATTCTTATATCTTCTCTTTGCTCTTGATGATTTGAATGATGTCTGCGTAGCACCTCCGTGTAGCTATTTCATAACTGTACTAAACAGTCTGGTAAAGGCCCCATTGATGTATTAGTAAAGAAATAAGCATGGAGATTATTTTTAGATAGAAGATTACAATAGACTTTTTTGGCACCTTCCTGTATTGTGCATTGTATGAGGCAATTTAGTCTTCGGACTACCATCTTGTACTTTGTTTGTGTTGTTGTTATCTACATAAACCATCTCTCTCTCCCTCACATCTTCTCCATGCTCTTGATGATTTGAATGATGTCTGCGTAGCACCTCCGCGCAGCGTCCATACCCCATATGAAGTCCAGGTGTTCCCACTCAGGTAGAACCTTCTTGTGAGTGATGTTTGGCAGCTCCCCCTCCAGTATGGCCACATCCTTTGGGTCTGCAAGAATGTCGTGGCCCCCTGAGAACATGGCCACGGGTAGCGTGGCATTCTTTGCGTTGTACTCCGGTGCAGTTGTCTGAGAAGTAAAATAAAGTATTTTCATATATAAAATGCTTAAATACATCAACTTTGTACTTGTGTCAAGTTAAACTTTTCCCACACCTTTCAGTACATAGAGGCAGTGTATATGTCCTACATGTACTATACTGCCATTGGGCAGTGGATTGTGTTCAACTCCCATACTCATTCTTGTAAGTTCTGAGTGCTTAAAACAGAGAAAGCCTTATGCTCTGAGCGGCTCCTGCAGGCAAAACAAAAAAATACACCAGACTGGATAAAATTTAGAATGACTTTTGCATAGATAGAGAAATATTGTAGAGAAAAACTACTCATCATAAGGAAAAAAGGGCTAAAATTCTTCAAAACCTGGCTAAATGCAAGAAATTTTGTCACATCACATTGAAATTAAGAAAAAAAAATCTGACAAAATTGTATCTTATTGCACACAATCTCTACTGGACATTTGTATTGTACCTACCTGATTATACTTGATCATGTTGCCCTGTGGTCCATAGTCAAACATCTGGAACTTCCCAGTCTTGACTTGCTAACAGGGTATGAAGAGAGTATTGTAAGATGTTTGGATTATTATTAATATTCTTAATACCTGTATATAAAAGCAACAGATATAGGTGGCCATAGGTGACCCCACAGATGAAGGTATACAAGCATTTCCAATGTGATGTTAAGCCAAAGGTTCAGCACTTGAGGAGATCTTACACCTTAAAGAACCCACCACACATATTGATACAAGTAAGCAATTTACTAGTTTGTGACATATAAACAATATAATTCTTTATTGGAAATGTTTAAACTTTGTTCCAACACTAAAAGAAACTCACCATAAATTTAGTAAATTTTATATAGTTCTTACCTGGGCATAGTGCACCATGTTCTGGACAGAAGTCCCTGCAGGATTGTGGCCGGTGTACACAGGGATACGAGACTGCAAGGACAACATATATTTTGAAAAGTTCAAGACAAGATACATTTTATAAAGTACATTAATCCTGATCATAACGACAGGGTCTGTGAACCACAAAAGATGAAAAAAGGTCTTTAGAGCAAAATGTTATACTAAACAGGACAGAACATTGTTCCAAATGTAGGAACTAGGACAGGGCTGTAGCCAGCTTTTTAAAGTTTTGTTTCCATCTCGCTCATTGTTAGGAGCCTATGTCATTAATTGCTGTTATATATGCCTTTTCAAGCTTAGGAAAGTACATTTTTATCAATTTCTAGTCATAAGTTTCAGATTTTTTAAATGCATGGTTCTTTTTTCCTGTCCCAACAAGCATATTTCCTTCCTGGAATAGAGACCTGTAGACAGCCCTCAGCTAGTGTTTCAAAGTTCTTAAATGTCATTTGTATCACATTCATGTTGCCATAAACCACAGCAAATGAATAAGGACTTCCAAGCAAAATGTTTCACTCTGCAGGGCAGAATACGGTAGTTTCAAAATGTAGGAGCTTTTTTTGCTGCAAATCTCTGAAATGTTACGTACCACATTCGTATTGCCATGAACAATAAAAGATGAGTTGGGACTTCCAAGAAAAATCTTATTCACATTGCAGGGCAGAATAGTTTATAATGGGATTTACTTTGCTGCATGTTTCTTAAATGTCACATACCGCATTCAAGTTGCCATGAACCATAACAGATAAGTAGAAAAATCTTGTCTGCAAGGCAGAATAGTTTCCGGTTGTGGGATCTACTTTGCCCTTACAATAGTTGTGCCTATATCACTTACTACAACACACCAAGAAATCTGGACCCCCTATAATAAAATCCTCGCTAAATGCCTGCACATACCACATTCAGGTTGCCATAGTTGAACCCTGCGATGAGGAACAGCACGTTCTCACAGAAGACGTCCAGTACTGGCTTGTCACAGACCTCCTGGCCCAGGAAGCGGATAAACTCGCTGGTGGGCAGGAACTCCCCCTTCCCAAGGAGAGAATAGAGCTGCAGAACAAAACAAAAGTTAAAGTTGCCCGTACATCTGTGCAGATGCTTAGGGGTGGCCTCCATCTCCATTTCGAGTAGCCCTTGAGCCACACATTTGTGCAAGCCACTAAAGCAGGGGACTGGTCCGCTGGTAGTGATGTGTGTTTGACTTCCATAGTCTTCCTCATTAGTGCTGAGTGCTAAGCAGAGAAAGCAGCATGTACCATTTTTTAAGTCTTTGCTATGACTTGGCCGGGGATCAAACTCACGGCCTACCGAATGCAAGGCAAACACTCAACCCACTCGGCCATTGCACCAGTTGCAGAACAAAGGGACATACAAATTGTTTCAGAGCTAATGCACCATTTGATTTAAAAACTACCCCTTACAGAGATGGGTACAGGAAAAGGTAGGCACAGGACAACCCTTTTTGATCCTGTAGGTTGTGTCTAGGGTATGGTACTAAAAGATCAGGAGTCCATCCCTCTCCTCCCAATGCCTTTTACCTCCCAAACTGAAGTAGCCGATTTTTGCATCTGGGTGGATTGAGGAAAGCAGTACAAACTAACTTTCCCAAGGCAAAGACACTACATGTACATATAGCAAGGATTTCCAGGAATAAAACCCATGACCATGATCTTGAGTCAGCCAGCCTTGTCTATTGGCTATTTGATGTTCTCTAACAAGTCATTAGCTGATATTGCTGCTTAACCTAGCTACTTGTGAAGCCAGAATATGGACTTTAATCTGATAGTACAGAAACAGATGAGGTACCACAGTTGGGTCCAAAACCTCTGACAGGAATCTGAGGGGAGACTCCATGTTTCCCAGATGTGCAACAGGAGCCAGCGCGAAGAACGTCTTGACTTTCCTGGCCAGCTCCTGGTTCCTGGAGAACTCAGCAAACCCGATCATGGTCCCCTGGGAGTGGCCCACGTAGTACAGCTGCGTCTGGTTGGTCACGCTCAGCGCGTGGGTCAGCATCTTGGGAAGGTCATACCTCGCCATCTCATCCCAACTGTGGAAGTTTAATGCGACAATGAATAGTTATTTTATGGAAAATGCAAACACAATGTGGATAAGTCGATGTACGTAAGACACCCAGGTATAATCTCCAAGCAGATCCTACAATGGCATAAGATAGTACCAAACTGGCCAGGAGATTGTCAGCCAAGAGGTGTACATTTCCCGGGTAGCGAAACTCACTTCTAAGCCAGCTTCACTCCTCTGCCAGCTTTTGATACTATCTTATGCTACCGTAGGATCTGCTTGGAGATTACCCAGGTAATGAGATACGCCAAAAAGTAGTTACTCAAGCAACTGGATATGGTTTTGGAACTGGACATGGTTTTGAAACTGGATATGGTTTCCAAAAATTCCAGTTTCTTGAGTAACTACTTTTTGGAATTATTACATTAGTGGATAATATTAATATGCTTGCCTGCCTCAGAATAAAGAGACTCTTTTTATACGATTGCTTTATTCTTACCAACGTTTCGGTGACTGTCTGTCGCCTTCTTCAGGGTAATTCTGACTGGTTCACATTGTACTGTAGGACACGTGTCGCTGCTCAGGGGCAGTCACAAAACGTTTTACATATGTGAACCAGTCAGAATTGCCCTGAAGAAAGTGACAGACGGTCACCGGAACGTTGGTGACAATAAAGCAATGGTTGTGTAAAAATGGTCTCTTTATTCAGTAACGAACCTTATATTACCTGATGAAACGATTCACGGTTGCCTACCTACAGTATGTGTCACTAGGCACTGCAAGGGTGCTGACAAACGAATCTAAATCAGATGTGAATGTTAGTTCATCTGTGACTGTAGTCAACATTATGTTACAATTTTAAGAACCTTATATCCGTACACAAAATAAAGCGCTTACCAAAAAGCTTTCGATTAGTCCTCTGATCCTTATCAAGTTGAAATGACCCAAAGTTGCCAAAGCCTAAGTCACACATCTGGACCGGAAGTGTGACATCAGCAAAGGGTCAAAGGTGCTTGGCAGTTGGTCAAGAGAGTGAAACTGAAAGAGGCCATTTACATCAGAGCCCACAAACCTTCCCTCAACCGAGGCGGGGGCCGATACCAAGTGCCAAGCACCTTAAATAAGATGTGGTATCAAAACATTGACAGAATGCAATGTCATGTAGTTTGCTCCTGGGTAAGTTTTCGATCACAGGTCAACTATTTTACCTCCAAGCCCAAAACTGCTCCTGAGAAGGCTTCAGCTTGACGTGCCGTCTGGAGTAGGTGTTTCCGCGAATGTTCCCCAACCAGACTTCAAACCCTGCATCGGCCAGGATGAAACCGAGGCTCTCGTTGACCAGATTCTCGATCCACTGGGTGGACGACCCGAGCAGCCCGTGCTGAAGGAACACTATGGGTCGCGGGGCTGTGGAGAGGCAAGTAGTAGTATCCATTATTAGATTATACTGCTGCTGGGGTCCCTGACACACGGGTAGACAGTAGTTGGATAGTCTTCACACCGCGCTTCCATGCGGCTCTGTCCAGCGGGTTATTACCTCCATTCATGGAGGGTATATTTTCACTAGCATTTGTGTGTGTATGTCTGTCTGTCAACAAGATAACTAAAAAATGGCTGAATGGATTGGTTTTATACTTGGTGTGTTGGTGAAGTGTGATGAAAGCTGGAAATTCGTAGATTTTGGGCCTCCTAGCGTTTTTCCCTGGTACTACAGCAGAACTTCATGTTTTGATATCTTGTTTCCTGAACAAGCTATGGTCACAATATTTGGGTATTAGATAGCTCTTGTGCTAGGGATAAAGTGACACAAGTTTGA
>NC_049981.1:30048696-30049824 GCF_000003815.2 Branchiostoma floridae
CACTCACCCACTCATTCACTCACTCACATTCATTGTTATAATTAAATGACAAAATTATGCTGGCAATTATTCTCTCATTTTGCCAAACTAAATTAGCAACTGCCATAGCCTTTGGAGATGAATTTACAGACTCCGCACCAGAGATGTTACCAAAAAAACATAATACAATAGGCCAGGAAAAGAGCATGGCAATGCTCAGAGATGAAGAGAGAAAAAATCTTGTTAATGATCAATGATGCATCAATTAAGAGCATTACCTTAATTAAAGTAATTAAACCAGCTGACAGGCTGCTTAATAACTCTTTAGCCAATGAAGTAATGGATAATCATATAATGTTCGCTGTGAAAATAACATTTTAAGACATCAGCGCGTTAATCATTAATTAATCAATTCATCAAATAGAACTCACAGCATTCATTTTCTCCTCCGGATCCACAGTCACCCCTTCTGAGTTCCATGGAATGTCTGACCCATGGAGGACCTGGGCTGCCCACTGCACAAGGTTGGTGGAAACTGCATAGTGCTGCTCCTCGGCAGAGAGAACACGGGCCTCCGCAAGGACAACAGAAGCAACCAGGAGAACAAAAACACTTGGGGAAAAACAGACTTTCATCTTGTCCTCTTGTTGCTGGCTTCTTCAGTATAAAACTCTCTGCTCAGAGAATAAATCCTGCGGAGTCTACATAACGTTAAGTCTGGTTGCTTATAATCATCTGGTTATCTTGAATAGGGCAAACAAACACAGACTGCTTATTTGTAAACCATGAAGGCCTGTTACACCAATCAGCTGTTGGTTGTCACATGCTTATCTGGAGTTTTGGAGTCATGACACAGACCAGAGGGGGTCAAAGTCTTGTTGCCTAAAAAAACATTTGGCACTGGGTTTGGGGGACTGTTATATAGTGGTCTGCCAGCTAAGGACCATAAATATAAGCTAAATTCCCTTGAAAACCCGTTCATGCTCCATGGCCATCAACATTTGGACAAAATTTATCTATTTCTACAGAAACTTTTGGAAGTGCTGCAAAACCCAAATGTTCCGGAGTGTCCGGAAATTTCCGGAAATTACCGATGTTAGTTCGACGTCATCGTTTGGATTAGAAGATATCATTTGGGATAGAGGTGTG
>NC_049981.1:30049924-30075850 GCF_000003815.2 Branchiostoma floridae
AATTACTCAATTAGAGCAAAAGTAATGCAGAACTAAACTGAGGTGTATGTAGTATGATCAGAAGAGCAAAAAATTATTTTTGTTTCTTAAATTCGATGTCTTTTCCATAGAAATCGACTATTCCAAAAGTGACGTAGTTGGCCGGTGACATGGAAAATCCAAGATGGAGGTGAACAGAGATGAAGCGGAAAGATGTATCGATATAGCAGAAAAATACATCCGAGCAGGGGATCGGGAGAAGGCCGTGAAGTTCCTGTACAAAGCTGAGAAGTTATACCCCAGTCAGAAGGCACAAGGTACCGCTAATACTCGTTTTTGTGTATATTATGAGTGGATAATCTCAGCCTGTCACGCCGGTCGCCATGTTGGATAATTTGATCTGAATCTGTCGCAGTTGTTCTTTCTATTTTTGGCGACCTCTGGTGGCCTCACGTCTGGTCTACTGCGTTAAGGTACCAACCACATACCCGGGGAAAACAGAAGGTACGACTTCTAGGCCATCTTCTGCGGTAATCTAGCCTTTAATCAAAATGAAGAATGGGTGAATTTCTGATCATGGCCCTTTAAAACAGGGAAACCCAACCCTGCAAAATTGCGATTGGATTTTCTCCAATTTTCACCAAAATGTTGTAAGTCTTGTGCTGTGTCGAAAACAAAAATGCAACTGATGTGGATTTTTCTGTTCGTTTGATTCTATAGAAAGTAGTGAAGATGTGTCACTGAAACTAGGAAGATGATTTGATAATTCTTACGCAAATTATTCATATCATTTCTCCATCAAAGTTTAACTGTTTTATCAACTTACTGCGACCTAAAAATGATTGTTTTTGCTGTTGATGTTCTTTTAACAGTTTCTCTTGGTCTCAGAGAACTGATGCTTTTTTAAAAACTTTTTTATTTGCTTTATCAAAATCAAATTGGAAGTGATGTGAATTAAGATCCGAGATGATTGTCATGTTATTACCATTGGAATACATATACATATTTTGTTGTCTGTCAGAAACAGACAATTCCTCAGCTCAGTTTTTTTTTCTAGTGGCCAAGTGTCAAAAACTGAAAAAGTCCTTTTCCTCACTCTAGCTTTAAAAGAAAAACTTGTCAGAGATGAAAATATTTGACCTAAACTATTGAAGTGACCTACTAGTACAACAAGTGACCAGTAAACTGCCCTTTTGTATTGTAAGGGCCACCAAGTTAAGAAAGCTATCTTCCTCTGCATGCAGTCGCTGTACATCTTGTATAATTTATGTTGCACAATGTCCAGATTGTACGTACATACAATTACGTGTAGTTACATGTAGCTACTGCTGTCATACTTGGTACATTGTTATGTTAATGGCATGGTCACCCGTCAGCGTAGGTCACTGTACAATTAATTGTTTTGATGCCGTAGAATTTTGAAGCAGGCTGTGACAGAACCAACCGACAGGGATCTAATATATTCTAAGACAGCCCTTTTCTGCAAAAGAACAGCAGAATTTGTGCTACACATGCAGGGTTGGACAAGTTTTCAAAATTCACTTGTCCTATCTGGAAATACATAAAAAAAATTACTTGCCCGAACCAACTTTTCACTTGCCCAAAATTTATATGACATTTTCAATAATTTTTTTGCCTTCTTGGTGGCAATAATACTGGCAGTGAACCAAGGGAAAACAATAACAAAAACATCAGCACATGGAACTGGCAAGAACTGTAGTGGGAGATAGGTGCTCTCATGGAAAAATCTTACTTGCCCGTTCGGTCAAGTGGGATTGGACATTTACCTGAATTTACCTGAACCGCAGAGACTCCGTGGTTTGTCTCTGCAGTCAGGAGCTGGAAGGCTGGTAGCCCATTGCCGCTCCTCCAACGATCTCGGCCTCTATGTATCTGTCCATCTTATTCTTGAAACCGTTCACTGTGGTCTGGGTAACTACCTCAGACGGAAGTTTATTCCAGGCTTTTACTACTCTTACAGCGAATGATCTTCTCCGGATTTCCAGCTTGGTACTGGGTATTGACAGTCTCAGATGGTGTCCCCTGGTGTTGTAAGGTGTTCGTAAGGGTGTGAAGAGCGTGGTTCTGTCTATCCCTTCTAGTCCCTTCATAATCTTGAAAACTTCTAACATATCCCCTCGGAACCGCCTTACTGCCAGCGTAGTTAGCTTCATCTTTCGGAGCCGTTGACTGTATGTTAAGTCTTGTAATTCAGGGATCATTTTACTTGCTCTCCGTTGTACGGCCTCGATCAACTTAATATCCTTTTGAAGCCAGGGCGACCATGCTTGTACACAGTATTCCAGATGTGGACGAACGAGTTGCTTGTAAAGGCGAGTTATGACTTCTGTCTTTTTGGCGACGCCTCAGGGGCGGAGGCATTTTCTACAGTATTACGATCGCTTTGAAAGAATTTTGAAAATTCCACGAATGCATTCCCTTGGGAATTGATTTTTTGCTAAACCACAGGGGTGTCGTCCATACAGTGGTCATTGAAGACTATTCTAGCTGTTATTTTTCCTTTGTTGAGGCATTCTTTGTTTTCAGGATTAATGATTTAAGGGAACGGTCTTTTCACATAGCCGGAAGTGACTGCACTCCTTGCATATCATAAGCCGTACACACAGATTATTACGATGTTTCGCATGCTTTATGAATTTGCAATGGCAACCAATATGTCCCAGCTTTTTGCCGTTATGTCTTTTATAAGCCTGTGCTTTTTACAATATAGAATGAAATGCTGTCAAGTGGTTATCGTTCGGAGTCATAGAGAGCCTGATTTTGAGTGGTAGAAAAATAAGATGGTTTAAAGAAGACAAGACCAATATAGCACAACTTTTGCCAATATCTTCTGAGCTTTGCTTTTCTAAGGTGGGATAATATGCTTCACGAGGTCAAAAAAATATAGAAGACCAATGTGTCAGATTTTTGTCGATATCTTTTTATGAAATATGAAATGTTGCGCTTTCAGGTGGTTGTCGTTTTGAATTGAAGCTGGTGTGTTACGCCGAAGGACTGTTATACCAGGTTATACCGGCTATATAGATACAGGTTACGTAAAGCCTGATTTTGAAAAGTTAATAAGTCACATGTTTCAAACAAGCCATGAAACCAATGGGTTTCAATTTGTTTAGATTCTGCTTTGAAGACTAGCATAGCTAGAATAAAGGAAGGACGCAGAGACAAGGTTTTCCGTACACTGGGCACGGGAGACTGTTAAGATGGTTTGACGTTACTATATACTAGTAATGCTGGCCTCGCTAACCTCGTTCTTAGCTGCGGATCTCTCTTTCTCTTCTGAACTATACTCTCTGACTCTCTGTCATACAAATACATTATATCTCGTGGTCACATTTTGGCGTATCAAACAGACAGGTCTTGTCACACCAAAAAACAACGGTTATTTCATCTACGGTCTATTCATATACATATAAAATCAACTACTACAATGTATACACTAAAATACATATTCGTGATATAAACAGTCAGTCAATCAGTCAATCCGTGAATTCTATAACTGGTGTCATGCCAGGTTATCTATACATGTACAAGTATGATCGCAATCTATCGGCTGTACATCTTGGCTCTGCTACTGGCCTCTACTTCCCTCATGTTGCCCTCCTTCTGTAGATGGCGCTGTTCTGGATGTTGTGTGCCCCCCTCTGTTCAGAATTTTCAAGCCGCACAAATGTATATTCTGGCTCCTCCCAGCGATGACCACTTCTGCATATTCTTATGTTGGTTTTCTTCATTAGTACATTCACCTCCGGTTTGATTAGGTCCGTCGTCGCTGTGGGAAAATTATGTACGGTTCTTTGTTGTACATATAAAATCCACTATTATAATATATACACATTATATATACATATTCATGGTATAAATCAGCCAAAACCAGCCCGTGAATTGTCTAACTAGTTTTAGGTTTTCTGTGGTTGTGGCAGTGCAATCGATTTGCTGCTCCAGATCTGCTACTGTTCTGGCATTCCTTAGGCCCTCTCATTGTCTTCCTTCTGTGGACGGTGCGGTTCTGGGTGATGTGTAGCTCCTTCCCGACTTTATAAGGTGCACAGACGTCTATTCCGGTCCCTCCAGTGATACAGCTCGTCTCAGCGACTTGCAGTGGAAGGACTCGACTGACTTTGTGACGGAACTGTTTCGTCCTGATGGACACAGGTACGGGTGTCAGGAACATCTCGTCGTTGTCGCTCTTGTCCTGTATGGTTAGTCTGTTGGGATCGAGAGAGAACACAAAAATGACATCGCCCGTTTCATATACTATACGAATATACTGATACTGACACTAATGGTTTATTCCAAAGTCACCCATAACTTTGTCATCGTCGTTGTACGTTTATTTGGGTGCTCGTCACAGCTATTAAAGATATGTTGTAGGAGCTGATGTTGAGATATCACAAATAAAGAAAGATGAGTCACAGTGTGTGGCGTGGCGGTGTTGTGGAGTCCAAGTGGACATCGTCATCATTGCTCTTGTTAAGTATGGTCGGCCTGTAAATGGATCGAGGGAGAACACACACACACACACACACGCACGCAATGTTATAAACCATAACAACATAAATGACAGGACTGTTGAGTGGGCATCACAGAAGTTTTAGACAAGGACGCAAGTCTGGGGACGTATGCAGAGCAAATGACTGGGAGCTAGACACAAGAATCCACGGATAAATCCCATCAAATTTCCTGTCCGATCACTAAGGTCGTTGTCTTCCCGTTCAACATAACCTTTCACTTAACTTAACTAAACATAACTAAGTCGACTTAAACCAGAGCAGCACAACGGGCATACTCACCTGAGGAGAAATTCATACATAATCTCATAGGCGATTAGTTACTCGAATCCTCAGCATCCGGCCATTTGTCTCCATTTTGCAAGTCCATGTCAGTCGAACCAGTCCATGTTTCTTTTGAAACAGTCCAAGGTCGTCGTCATGTTGACTGGAACATTTCTGGCCGGGGCTAAAAATACACCAAATGTGAAGCCAACTGGCGATTGAAGTAATTGAAAAAAAAAAACTAACAAAACAAGCCTTCAATTGGGAACAATTTGAAGAGAATGGCTCAGAAAAATGCCGTTCAGAAACGAAATAGTTAGGGTTTTTCTGCCACAGCTTTGCGTGGTACCATCTGTGAACGCATGGGGTAGTGTCGACGAGGGGGCGAAACTCGGTACGGAAATCATGGATGCGTGAGTGGAAGTCCGGCATGTTACAGGGGGATTTCAATCGCCAGATTGGTTCAACTAGAATCGCCTGTCGAACTGAATGGATTTCAGAGATTTTGCGTGCCAAAGCTACTAAATCACGAGCTATGGTTTCTGGAGCCCATTGACGTCTACATATATCGTTGTGCCCTAGCTCTACGTACACAATGTGAGGACTGGTTTGCTGCAGAATAGAAAGCACACTAGCGTAATATTTTGGGATAGTGCAACCCGGCACGCCATGAAACTGAATGTCTACGTTAGATACCCCAAAATTAGGACAAATTGCTCGTCGGATTCTGTCGTAGTACGACACCGAACAAATGACTTCTGTCGGGATACAAAAGAGTGTCTGGTAATGGCAATGTTGATAGTTGAAGTATCCATGAAAGGACAAGTTTGTAACAAGATACAACAATATGGCAGCTCACCGTGGAGTTGAGTTCGGTCACTGAAGAAAGGTTCGGCTAGTTGATCGGTGTTGACCGGATGTTCGCCTCTCTAAGCTGAAGACGGGTCAGGAAGGGTCAGGAAGTCAACAGTCTGGGAGTACGTTGTCAAAGCACTGTCCAAGCAATGCCGCCGGGTATGTACGAACAAGTTCGGAGGAAATCCGGCTTGAGACCGCGAAAGTTGTGTCCTATGTTAAGGGCCTCGCAAGGGCTCTGTAGGGAGACACCGGAACGGGGACGTGATTGACCGGTACCGAAGAATGATCCGACGGAGACCTAGCTGACTGGCTCCGGGGACGGGCCGACGTTTTAATACGGGGTCTTGGCGCGCTGGCTCCGCTGAAGGGGAAGCTGTTTCCGCCGACGGGGCGTATACGTGGTGGCTTGGCCATGAAACTAGGGACAAGCGTGTTCAAATCGTCCGACAAGGTTAGAGGAAAGACTTAAGCGAAAACTCGAGAAATTTCAGAGCGAAAAGTCTGTGATGCACACGCCACGAGATGCGCTGCTGTAATGACCGCTTTAGCGCACGGTGTTTAGCGGTACCGTGGCACCTTGCCGTGCCAGCGGCCGGGCCACATACGGAGTTCTGTCGGTAATAAACAAAGGGATGTTTTTGGCATTGATTAGCACGGCGGCATTTCGGCTCAGATCAATTAGGGATGTCACCGATTACTAAGAAATTCCGACATCACCAAGACAATGACGCCGACCCCATGTGGCCATGGTCTGGCTAACATCCCGAACTGAGATGAATTACAAAGGGGCGCCGCAATGAGTAAAACTTTTGTCACTTAGGTCGGCTCTCATTCATTCCATTCAAAACATTGTATTCGCGCTGATGTCATCCACAATAGCTACTTACTGTGGCCTAATACTAGGTGAGGTGAAAGGGTCAACACAATATTGGATAAAAGATTTGCCAAAAGAATTAATAAATCTCTCAAACAAGATCTTCAACAGCTCCTCAAAAATAAGGGGAATTAATAAATCTCTCAAACAAGATCTTCAACAGCTCCTCAAAAATAAGGGTAATGTTACGGTCACATTTCCAAACGGGAACCGACCAGGCAACTTTCGCTCCTCAAGCTGGGGGTAGTTTTACGGTAACAGTGCCAACCCGGGGTCCGATTGGGCAGCTCTCGTGAACAAATTAGAAGTATGTAGAGGGCCTAAAACACACAAAGTGCAAAGAAAATAAGTAATGGCCATAATTTGTGAACTGATAAACGACCATAAACAGCTTTACTTTTTAATTTGGATGTCTATCCTTCATAAATGTAGCTTTATTTTTTTTTTATTCCGGTAACTTCCGGTTGGGAAATGTGACCGTAACATAAGACATTCATGATCATTCTTAGGTAGCCTTATTAGCAAGTTCACAGGTACCAGTTTTGTTGATGCCAAAATGCCTAAGAAAAAGGCGAACACGTTCAAAAAATATGTCAAGTCTATTCTTTTTACTTTGCCGGACAGACTGAGACAGATAAGATAAAAGGCGTATAGAGTATCTGTACCAGACGTTTATGTTACTAGGTAACTAGGCTATTTTAGGAATAGGACACGTGACTACACCATATATGGAAGTTCATTTGAATGTAGCATTGACCAATGACTGGGGAGAACAGCTATGAGTAATTGGTAGAGCGCCAAGTTTGAACTGCCCAAGACGCTGCCAATGCTCTGAGAGCTACTCTTGTATGTAGTAGTATGATGTATGAAATATGATGTAGTATAGCGCATGCTTCCGTCTGTAATTACCATATCTGTGGAGTAAGACATGGTTAGGCTTATGTACACAATTGTGCAGACTTGGATAGTATAGACTGCATAGTACATGTAACATATGTGTCAGCCAGGTTCTGTCTGGCTGTAGGTGGTATCAAATCATCAAACGTAGATCCTGTTGGCTCCACCCGCTGTTGTTAATGTTTTCGGCTTTGTCCTCACGTGCATCGTAAGCCACTTCTAGCTATTTACCAGGACTTGAGGTGGCTCGTGACTGTTCGATTTTAGCTGGAGGGGAAAAGCAGGTGTTTCAGGGTCTCTTTGGGGGGGGGGGGGGGGGGCGTGATCTTTGGGCCTCCTTCCCAAGGGTGTACCATCGGGCATGCATTTTGTATGCGGAAGCTTGACCTGAAAACTACGAAGGCTCAGAACTACATTAACCATATTTTTCTCTGTACTAATAATACTTTGTACAAACATACTGTTGAAGATGATCTACACTTTTTATTATCATGTCCCTCGTTTATATTGAGGAAAGACAGGAGATTATGGACGTAATTACCATGTATATTGTGCATCCTATAATCCGTCTTCTTATGGACCGAACCGGTCAGATAATGTCACATAGTCCTTAATCTTTAATTCTTTGGAATTCTACATTATTGTTATGGTTATCTTCTTTATGAGAAATCAGGAGAAACCAGACTGATGCGTATGGCAGAAGGAAAGCGGATCCTGCGAAAAGAACTCTACAACAGACCTGAGTCAGCTTGCAGATGTGCCCTATGTGGCAGAGAACGTAATGCTCGTATAGGGCTGTTTAGCCACAGTCGACGCTGTAGGGCTGATATCAATTAGGATTTTGCCATGGTCAATATTGACCGAATGAGACCATATATAGATTGAAGCCGTCAGTTGCAGTAGCAATTTAAGTCCTTAATTTTTAATGCTTTAAATCTCTCTATTATTGTTATGGGAAGTTCTTGATACAAGTCTTGAAGTTTTGTACATGTACTGTTTTAGATCTTGTTTGCACTTGTTGCAATCGATTGAAGGATCGATCGACTGACAATTCGGACTGTAACCAAAGTCAAAGATAATGTCATAATAAGAAAATTGCCTGTGTAATAGTATCAGAAGTTCAGAATATTTTCGCCCCTCCTTAAGGCCACTTTTGCCCCCCCCCCAAGGAACCAACCCCGCACAAACAAGATACCCCCCCCCCCCCTCAAGCTCACCATATACACCCCGGGGCGGGTCAGTAACATTAAAATGCGTCGCCTATAGGTGTCTTTTTTAGACACCTTTACTTGTTGTACTTGATGTTTCTTTTGATGATACCCAAGATTTTGTTTGCTTTTTTAACTGCATACGCCACGTGGTGGGCTGGTTTTATAGATTTAGCAATATGTACATGCGCTTGTCCGAACGGCTCTTGTCTTGCTGTCAACATGGTACACGTGTTGTTGATATGTTTCTTTTAACTTACTTACCGCTTACCGGTCCCTTGACCGGGGGTGGTCGTGGGGGCGCTTTTCTGCTGACCACACTGCCTCCCTCCATCTCTCCCTGTCGTAAGCCAGCGCTTGGGTGCTGGCAAGGGGCAGGCCAGCCCATTCTTTAATGTTGTCGTCCCATTTGTTTCTCTGTCTGCCTCGTCTTCTCTTCCCTTCAACTGTTCCTTGCAGTATGACCTTTGAGAGGCCTTTGCTTCTTGTCCCGTGGCCGCACCACCTTAGCTTCTTTTTTATGACAATACTAAGGAGGTTCTCTAGGTGGTCTGTTCCCATAGTTTGTTTGATAGTGTTTCTGTTCATTTCACTTATCAAGAATATAAAGTCATCATGTGTGCAGTTTTCAGTTTCAGTGTATGAAGCACAAGTACATGATAATTAATAATTAACCCTGATTTCCACATGCAAACTTTTATGTACTGACAGGTTTAACATTTGTTGTCAATAGCATCTCTGGATCTGCAAATGTATTTTTAGATAATTTAAAAAGTTTTCCTTTATTCATCCCTTAAGTGTTGTTTTTGTTTTCCTTCAGCGCTCCTTGAGGCCCTGCTAAGAAACGGAACAGCAGCCGGTGGCGGCAGCAAGCCTGACATGAACGGTGATGGCGGAGAAACGCGCAGGAGGAAACCGGCAACGCACAGCAGCGCAGAGGACAAGGAGAACACACAGGCCAACGGGGACATCCAACATGAGTACACCAGTGAACAGCTAGAGGCTGTCAAAAGGTACTATCATATAACTTTGAAGAACCTATTGAATTAGAAACTGGACTTGATGGTCCAGAACTCTTCACAGCGATGAATGACAGACTCTACCGGAAGTCAAACTTCACTTGCTGCACCTCATAGAGGATGACAAATGATGAGGATGATATAGCCAGGTGATGTAGACCAATCAGCCAAATTATTGACCACTTGACGATAACTTTATGCAGGGGAGTAGACTGTTATTGCCAACATTTGTTGGGCGTTTCTTCGTTAAATAGAAATTCTTTATTGTCTTGACATAACCTTCTATTCTGTGAGAAATATGTAATGAAATGAATACCTCATCAATACGAGCAAACTTTGAGCGAAAGGACAGGAAATATAATCGGCACTGCCCCAATGCAAGTGGAATTGTCTACATGGTTCAAATGCTGGGAAAGAGAGCTGTGAAAGGGTATTCTGTGATACCTCATGTGGCACTGCTGGAAGGATTTAAGTTTTTAATGCATTTCCAAGTACCCTAAATCTTGAAATGTTTTGGCCTTTTGATGCTAAATCATGATACTCTGAGTGTGCGTTTTTGTATTGCTACTGTACTATTGAAGTACTGCCAACTTAAAATACTGAAAAAATGTTTATGTACATAAGCAAATTGCTTATCTTGAATTTTCTGTCGCACATCTGTCAACCTTCCTCAGGAGTGGTGATTCAGTTGCTCTTAACATATGATTCGACATGGTCTTAATCGAGTATTTTCTTATGCATACATTGTGCAAAGATGATAGCATTATTGAATAGCACTGTTGTCCTTTTTTTCAGAGTAAAGAAATGTAAAGATTACTATGAAATTCTTGGCGTCACGAAAGACGCACAAGAAGACGACCTGAAGAAAGCCTACAGGAAGCTGGCCCTGAAGATGCACCCAGACAAAAACCATGCACCTGGGGCGGCCGAGGCTTTCAAAAGTAAGGATGCGATGTTTTATGTCTGTTATGTACAAGATAAGAATTTTTGACAACTTACATGTGAATAATTTATGTATATGTCAATTTATGTATATGTCAGTTTGGACATTACTAGGAGATTACAATGACCAGATCTCCGCGAAGCAAATCAGTCATCTAGCTGCCGACAGAAGGTCTTGGAAGAAACTTACAGTCGCCTGCGTCGCAGCCGACCGATGATGATGATGATGATGATGTCAGTTTGGAGATTGCAATCTGGCAGAATTGTTGACTTTCAGTAGAGGTCCCGATCAGAGTCTCTGTTGACGATCAGGATTGTCTCCCATTTATACTGTATATCCTAAATTTCAAGTCAAGCCATTGATCTTAAGTGACATGAATCGAAGCTGAAAAGTTCTGACTCTCTTTTAGCTTTTAAGATAACATCTATAGATTGGGATCTCCACAAAGAGGATTGCAGATTGTACTGGCAGAAATCCTGATTTTGATCTCTGTCAACAGAGACTTTGATAGCGATGTCAACTGGTAGAATTGGTGATTCTTACAGATTACAATATGTAACTTGATGTATGCATGCTTGTAGAATCATGACACATATTGGGCAGCAAGCCTTCTCTAATCATTCCCCTATGTGATTTTCTGCACTGTCTAGAATATGACTTAGATTCTTTCTTTATTCACAATGAATGATACAACTCATTACATGGGTCAGCCAAAGCAGCTTGCGCTGGTAACGGCTGACTCACAGAAATGCAGACGGACATACACAGAGTTCATTACAATAAACGTTACAATAACAATATGAAATAATCAATAGCCATTTTGTACTTGCTGTGATGTTACATGATGTACAAAATACCCAAACCTTGCTTGTCTCCTCAGGTATTGGCAACGCGTACGCAATCCTGAGTGACACGAAGAAGCGTAAAGAGTACGACTTGTACGGCGAGGAGAAGCCACAGCACACGACCAATCACAGACATCGTCACTACTATTACGACGACTACACCAGGGGATTCGAAGGTCAGCAAAAATGTGGTTTCATAGCTTCTATCCTATGTAGTACAGTAGAAGCTGTTTTATTGCACACCCCATTTGCCAGTGTATTCCGTGCAATTATTTGGGCGATGCAACAATGCGAAGGTATCCAGCTGGACCCCATCAGTTGGGAAATTGGGGATTCCGTGCAATTAACAGAAGTGTACGTTAATCCGTTGTGCAGTTAACTAGCTAGCTTCTGCTGTATATTAGGATCCATGCGGAATTAAAAGTGAGAAATGCAGTAGAAAATAAAATACAGAAGCCTTAAAAATGTGACTCTGGAAACCAACTGCACATTGGTTTCTAGGAGCTGGCCCAAGCAAAACATAAGAAAATTGATGATGTGTAAATAATCATGGGGTCAGAATATATTTAAACCAAGCTATGGCTTTAAAATCCTGTGTTAGAAAGCTTTGTATTATGAATATGAAAGTGTTCTATGGCTAGTCAGGTTGTTTGTTTATGTTGTTTCAACAAAACTAGGAATGTTGTTGTTACCTTGTCCTTTGTTGTTTGTGTCAAATACGTCAGACCGCCCAGGGTCAAGATGAAGTTCATGTTTGCATGTCTCTAAAGATAGGCTGGAGACATTATGTAGCAAGTTTGTTTTGCCAGCTGTTCTGTCGCGCAGTGAACTACCATGTATCACACCGCTGTTCCTTTGTAGCATCATGACTCACACCAGTGTTCTTCAAGCTGGTGTCTCAGTGGACAGGCCAAGTCATCTGCAATGTTGGGCAAACTGCTCCAATATCTCGCTTCTCATTGCAGAGTTTTTTTTCTTCAAATTTACGAATGCAAAAAAAATTTCATGAATGCAAAATGGCACAACCTCAACGAATCTCTTTTTGATAAGTCTTACTCAGTGTACATTGGTTTTTATTTAGCAACAATGCAATTTTGTTGTAACCGATTTGGAGCAGAAACTGGGTGCAGCCATTTTGTTTGTAGAGGCCACATACTCTACCTGTGCGACACACATCAGTGTCACTGTGACTGCAAAAAAGTCACAGAAATTTGTCAAGTTGGTGCAATTTTCCATTGCCATTTGCCACAGCCAAGTGAGATACAGACTTTAGAACGATCACGTCTCACACCAGCATTCTGTAGGACTGCTTTAAGTGGTAGCCTTTTTGTTTTTGCATTAAGGTTTTAGTAGCAAAAGTTGATTTCTATGACATTTGTGCAGATTTTTTCATAGTTTGATTTTGGTATTTTGTGTTTTTCAGCTGAGATTTCACCAGAAGACTTGTTCAACATGTTCTTTGGCGGCGGTTTCCCAACAGGTATATATTGTACTAAATTATTAATAGAAATTCTATAATTTTGTCAACCTTTGGACATTTCAAGTTTGTAGAAAACACTATCTTCTTTCATTTACCAAAACATTGGACAATTTATCTCCCATTGCAGAAAAGAAGTCAAACCTTCCAACGTAATTATTTTGCTATTCCACCTTTGATTTATCTATGGTTTTCATTCTTCTTGTATACCATTGTTTTGATTTTGTGTTGGAAATTACAGTTCAACTATTTCAAGATCGTTTTGCTTTGTTTATGATTCATGCATGAATCGGAAGTTATATGATCTTTGTTACATTTTGGTTTAAAAGCTAGGCTACGGTTGCTTCTGATTGAGAACCACCAAAATACTGCTGCTGATATACTTATTTAAAGTCTGTGTTGGTATGTTTATAAAGGTTAGACATCCAGGTGAACAATATTCAAATACAATTCAATCTCTACAACTGGATAAAAAACAGAGATTTACTTCCGTGATGGATGTCACTCCAAACGTCCAGAAGTAAATCTCCGTTTTTAATCCAGTGGTAGAGATTGATTAATATGTTGTATTTGAATATGGCTTTGAATATGTAACCTCTAACCTCTTCTGTTGACCTTTGACCAGGCGAGGTCCATGTGCACAGAAGGCGGACGCCCAGGAGACATCATAGAAGAGAAGAGGACGGAGAGAGACGTGTAAGTTTTTTTGGCAACACCTCGGGTGTGGAGCAAATTAAATATGATGAGTACTTTAAACAAAAATGTTTTATGCCTGGCCTGCTTACCTAGCCTTATTTGGGGACCAACTGCTGGCAAGGGCCATCAAGTTTTTGATCTAAATTCATAATGAAGCTACAGGAAATAGCATATTATTCCTTCTACGTTGAGCATATTTTTCCTCTGTCATGAGAAAAAATTGCCAATGATCAGAAACCATACATTTTTTGTTTATACATGTACTTTTTTGCTGTTTGTGTACAACCGCACCACTCAGAACCTAGGACTGTGTACCTCCGACTTAGCACACGGCTGCCAAACTCTACCTGTTAATTTCTTCAGTTACAAACAAACTTTCACCAGTCTCACTTTTGAGATCAGTTCTGCTGGCTAAAAGGGATTTCTCACCGCTAAAAACACGCCCATGAAACTGTTCATTTTTTGGTCGGATCTCTTCTAGGGTATTCACTCGAGTAGTATATGAATTATCACAAACCTGTGAATGTCTTTTACATACAATTGATTGTTGCAGGAAATATGTATAATTCCTATTCTGCCTTTGTTTGCCAGATGGCCACAGTGACCCACGCCATGTGGCTGCAGATGGTGCTCCTGCTGGTGTATAATTTGTTTGTTTGTTTGTTTGTTTGTTTATAGACGGCGACAGTGACCCACGCCATGTGGCTACAGATGGTTCCCCTGCTCCTGCTGGTGTATAATTTGTTTGTTTGTTTGTTTACAGATGGCCACAGTGACCCACGCCATGTGGCTGCAGATGGTGCCCCTGCTTCTGCTGGTCTTCATGTCCCTGCTCAGCAGCCATGTGTATAATTTGTTTGTTTGTTTGTTGTTTGTTTACAGACGGCCACAGTGACCCACGCCATGTGGCTACAGATGGTCCCCCTGCTTCTGCTGGTCTTCATGTCCCTGCTCAGCAGCCTCTGGGTCTCAGACCCCATCTTCAGCCTCAGCAGGAGAGGGTAGGTCTCATGTTTGTATTGCTTGTTTGATTAGACCACAGCAAATAAACTTTATGGATGACATCAGCACACTCATTAATCTTTTTTCTTCAGGGATTGTCAGATAGACCAAAATGAGCAAAAAGGATGTAGCCTAAGCAGCTTTTTTGTCTTTTTGTCACCCGTTTGTATCAGTTGTAGGGGTATCCACAGAGTTCAATTAGTTTAGCCTGATAAACTACCTTAAGAAAGAAAGACAGAAAGAAAGCTGCTACTTGTCAGCTGGGTACTTTGGTGCAGTTCTTTCTAAAGTCACTAGAAGGCGCTAAACCTCTTTCAAGAACATCATGAATGCCTCCCTTCAGCGACTTCTGTTAGGGACAGGAAATGCACTCGCTCGTGCACTGTCCGGTTTATCGTCTGTTGATCTCCACCGAGGGAGAATAAGACGTGCCTGCATGCAGATGTGGTCCAAGAAGAAGAAGAAGTATCTTCTTACCATCATAGTACATTTTTTATTTAGTCTAAGATCTTCTGTTCATCATGTCTCAGGGATTATAACCAAGAGAGGACAACATCAAACCTGAACTGAGAAGGTTGTGTACTACGTAAAGAAGGAGTTCCTGAAGGAACACCAGAATTATTTACTGAGGAGTATCTTTACAGTGATAGAATATGTAGTCTAAGTTCTTCTGTTCACCATGTTTCAGGGATTATAGCCAAGAAAGGATGACATCAAACCTTAAGGTTGTGTACTACGTAAAGAAGGATTTCCTGAAGGAGCACCAGAACTCCTTACTGAGGAGTATCTTTACAGTGATAGAATATGTAGTCTAAGTTCTTCTGTTCACCATGTCTCAGGGACTATAACCAAGAAAGGACGACCTCTAACCTGAAGGTTGTGTACTACATAAAGAAGGAGTTCCTGAAGGAACACCAGAATTATTTACTGAGGAGTATCTTTACAGTGATAGAATATGTAGTGTAAGTTCTTCTGTTCACCATGTTTCAGGGATTATAGCCAAGAAAGGATGACATCAAACCTTAAGGTTGTGTACTACGTAAAGAAGGAGTTCCTGAAGGAACACCAGAACTCCTTACTGAGGAGTATCTTTGCTGTCATAGTATATTTACTCTAAGACATGCTTTTCCTCATGTCTCAGGGATTATAACCAAGAAAGGAGGCTCATGTTTAAGTCTAAGATCTTCTGTTTTGTTCACCATGTCTCAGGGATTATAACCAAGAAAGAACGACCTCTAACCTGAAGGTTGTGTACTACGTAAAGAAGGATTTCCTGAAGGAGCACCAGAACTCCTTACTGAGGATAGAGCGGCAGGTGGAGGAGAATCACCTGGACAATCTGAGGACAAGCTGCTGGAGGGAGCAGCAGTACAGTATGTGTTGTTCTTTACTTTTTTATCTTACATCATACTTCATACTTTATTCAAAAGATGTGCTTCGCAGCCCCAAAACGGGCTGAATTATGCAACAAATTCACAGACTTCAAGTGTCCACTAACAACTGATTGATTCATAAAACTTTACACATTAATGTCGAGAGTCTGCGAAACAGCATTATTCATGTGACCATACCCATTTAAAAATTGAATACTTAAAAGAGCTAGATTGGTATATACAATATACTGTAAATGCAGAAATGTTCGCGGTGGATTAATATTCGCGGTTTTCGCGGTGACCACTTCACCGCGAACTTAAATCCACCGCGAATACCATTTCTATTATGGTATTAGATTGCAGTCTATGGTGTTACCGCGAACTTAAATCCACCGCGAAAAGTTATTTTTCGGGCTACCGCGAAATTAAATCCCCGCGAAATTAAATGCATTTACAGTAATTGGAGAGTTCTGGTGTCCAATTGTCAAACAATATTTACATGCCCTGGTTGTGGAGTTCTATTGCCTGATACAGAAACGACTTTTGCAATCTTTGAGTTCTGCATTTGGGCACAGTCACGTGGTTTTGGTTCCATAGCGCCCGTCCAGTCTTGTGTATCTGTTTGTTTATTTATTTTGATAGTCTTCAAGGTTGGACAACTTTTCTGAAATTCACTTGTCCTATCAGGCAAGTACATTATGGAAAGAATTTATTTGTCCAGACTATTTTTCACTTGCCCAAAATGTAAATTACATTTTCCTTTGCATGTATTTTCACTCCCAGCAATAATGGATATCTTTTATTTTTGGCTCTCTGTGTTGACAAATGCTTGATGCCATGTCTGTGAGAAGTAATAAGCACAAAGTAACAAAATCTCGCTCATGGAAAAATCTTACTTGCCTGATTGGGCAAGTGAATTAGGACATGTGTGATCGGCACTTTCACCTGCCCTGGACAGTCAGTCAAGTTTTATGTTTTTTGCTAATGTCTCCATCCTTTCCCCACAGAGGAGAACATGATGATGCGGGCCCGTTACTATGGCGACCGGGAACTGTACCGTAAGGCACAGCAGATGACCACGCCCAACTGTGATAGAATTAATAAGCTGTACGGTGGATAGGGACAACAGAAGAAAGGCTAACATTTCTCCATGTAAATTTGCTTTCCCTCGGTTAGGGCGCAGTCACGTACATGTAGGTTGTGGGATCTCCGTACGATCGCTAACTTCGGGCATTTTGGAGGACAAAAATGTGCGTCTCCTGATAAATTCAACTGTCTCGGTACACAAAATGCTGTTTTGGACCCATGTCAGTGGTTGGTTCTGTCACAGCCTGCTTGAAAATCCTATGGCGTCAAATCCGTACGATGATCGCGCGACCTATGTGACCATGCCATAAGACAACCAGATTAGTTTAAAAGCAAGCAACTATGTTAAACTTACGTCGATGAAGGTTAGACATCCAAGTAATAAGATACGCCAAACAGCAGTTACTCAAGCGACTTGATGTTATTTTGGAAATGTTCAGACGTTTCCCAAAATCATATCCAATTGCTTGTGATGAGTAACTGCTATTTGGCGTATGTTAAACTTATAGTGAAAGTCATCTGTAACCATCTTAGCTCACTGAAGAGCTAATCTTTTACTGGTCGTGACAGGAAAAGAAGATATTATGTACAGTAGATATACACGTCAGGTTCATTGTAATGGGGATATTCCACTAGCTGTTTTGGACAAGTACAATGGACTATGCACATTTGATTTACATGTGTAAGGTATAGAAAGGTCTTTCTCAAGTTTTTGCCCTGTAAAGGACCTTTTTGAGACCCCAAATGATGAAAAGGCTTTATTTCTCATCACCCAAATGATTTACCATGATTGAATATTGTTTTTTTTTAGTATATATTTTTTTAGGTCAATGCCATATTCTGTGTTGTTGTATTGTTGGTATGCAATGACGCTAGCGTAGCTCAAAGACATTGTACAAAATTTAATGTAAGCCCCAGAATATCTTTGCTCACTGCACTTTGTGCTGACAGTGGACTAGCCCCCTGCTGTAGTGTTTTCACAACTGTGGCCCATTGCAAGGGCTATTAAAAAAGATAAGCAGTACCCTGTATGCCAAATGGATCTACACCAGTGTTCTAGCCAGCCTCAATTTTTTTTCCCGTCCCCTGGATTTTGAATTGAAATCCTGTCGAAAGTGCAACGATCCAAGGGGGGTCCAGGGGTATGCTCCCCAAGAAAATTTTGAAACGTTAGACCCTATGAAAGGCTATTTCCTTTCATTTGAGGGGAAAACTTTTGCCGAGAAACAACAAATTAAGTTGGTGTGGCCTAATGTTAAAGTGGAAGATAAACACTAAAAACTGCACTTTCACACACAGTTTTACGAATAGAGTATAGTCAGGTGTGAAATTTCTGACCAGACCCCAGTTCTGATCTTGGCTTCTTCCTAAATTCTTACTTTGACATGCCTGAAAACCCAGGAAGAGAATTTATGTGGCCTAAGAGACAACTTAATAGAGATCAGACAGTTGTCCATTGTAGTAGAAAAGGAATTAACATTCTTTCCGAACAACCTTGAGATAGCTTTTGTTTTCTTAAAATCCAATACTCGGTACCTCCATAATTTGTGAATTGCAAAGTACACCATAAAAAAACACTTGAAAAATTAAAAGCGGCTTTTGGATTAAGTGAATATTCATAGCAAAATGTTGTGTGTAAATTTTGCCAAAATGTCTGTTCTGTAATTAATTAAAGAGTGTTCTTGTAAGTTCTATAATGATTAATTATTACGATTAATTTAAGATATAATTTTTTTGTATAAAGCATTTGTGTGAAATAAGGGTATAAATCAATTGTACATTGTGTTTATTATAAAACCAGGATTTTATATGTAGTATAATTTATGACTGACTATAGCATGGTTACTTTTAATCGTGGCTGTCTCCAGCTTAAAATTATTTTCTGTCCCACACATTATTTTGGAGCCCATGTTGTTGATTTTCCTGGTTGAATCTGTCATTTTTTTTTTTAAGGCCACACCAATTTAATTTCTTGGTTCACGGATTCGCTCGCTCCTATTTTTTGGAAATAAGACTTACCACTCAGCAAATTTTCACCATTAATAAAACCAATCACCAACTTTCTGGTGTAGCTGTTACCTTTACCCCAACCATTTTACAATTTTTACTTTTATTTCGCCCTCTCGCTCCATATTTTTTATGAAAAAATCCGTGAACCAAGAAATTAAATTGGTGACCTAAACTGTTGAAAAGGAACTTTCACAAGCTTTAAGCTTCATTTTCAACAGTTTCATGTCATTTTTGCGACAGAGGTGTAAAATCATTTTCCTTCCCAACAAGCAAATTTCCATCTTAGGATGGAAGGACGGGTACTGGAGACAGTCCTGCTTTTAATTGTCAAATAACTGTAGACGGGCTATTTATATTGAGATGCAAATTAAACAGTGTACATTACACATGGAAACCAGTCACCAGGTCTTAAGTTTGATATAGCTACAATGTAGCACCAAGGTTGGAGAAATGATCCCAAAAATGTGACTCTGTGTTTGAAAGTCAGAAGTCAAAATGCCAAGAAAAGTTTTTAAGCCAGCATCTTTTTAGAAAAAATTAAAATGATGTTGGCCATATTTACATGTAGTCCACAGTGTGCTTTAATGTAATGTTGCTTTAATTGGGGAAAAAAAAACTCACCAAATTTAAGAAATCTAAATCAAATGGGACTTGAGCAAAATTGTAATCAAGCACTATGACAAGTAATATGTTGTACATAAATGTCACATTTTGGAAATCAGGCGCATCATGTTATAGTATTTTCCATGACTATAACATATTAATGTTGTAACATTAATGTTTGTTGATATTAGTATAAGTTGCCAAGTATGCTAGTTGTAGTGCTATATTTGGCATTACCGGTACAACATTTGCATATCTTGTAAAATTGTACATTGTGCACACATTATGTCCAGTCCGTGCAATCTGTCTAAAACTTGAATTTTAAGTCATGTAAACAGATAGTTTTAACATAATGTACATTGTATGTAAAGTACAGATACGAACTACTGTTTTACCGTCTATTTAAGTCCTGAAACTGTCATGATATGTTCATGCAGATGGAAGAAGTGTGTGAATATAGGTGATTGCAAAAGTAAGCTTGAAATACATCAACAGAAATACTTCTTTGTCATTTTCTACTGATTTTTACTTTCGCCAAGGTTATATTTTGGAAGTGCTTGCGTGTACCTGTGTTTGTGTGTAGAAGGTTGGTGACTGAAGTCCTTTAAAGATGTCACACTGGGAAAGAAATGTGTGTTTGTAGCAATGGCTGAATTATCACAATCATCCATCCCCCTTACACTCTTGCTGAAAGATCCCTTATTGTTTTCTGTGAGACATGTACATGTATCAGTTCAGAATAGGGCTGGGTATCGGTACAGCGTAACCGGTACAAAACCGGTTTTTCTTGTTGGACCGGTCCAGAAAAACCGGACCTGAAAAAATTTGGTGGACCGGATGTTGGACCGATTAGAAAATTAACAGATTTACAGATTATTTTATCAGGCATTCACAAGTTTTGGCGCTTGCAGGTGGAAGAAAATAAGAAGAGTGAAGTAAGAATAGGGTTTATAGTAATTTCTACCAAGTTTTAGAGCCAATCGTACAGGTGCAGTTAACGTAGGATTTTGAAACGCAAGTGTAAGTCTAATACTCCACCAAACAGATTTCTTTGTAGTGAAATGGACCATTAATATGAGTCATACTGAATCAGGTCCAGGTTCAGGTCCGGACCTGGACCTTGATCTCTTGGACCTGAACCGGACCTGGACCTGAATTTTCTGTACCGGTACCCACCCCTAGTTCAGAATACAGGAGGAACATCTTTACTGTTATGCGCATTTGGAAAAATACTATTCTTAATTCTGCAATGGAACTTGAAAATGTTAACAGAATGATTTCAGCCCTACTCTTTTATGAAGCAATGGATTACCCCTCGCATTTCAGCAGTTAACGGTAGTAATAAATTGGGCGGTGATCGTTCCTCAGGCTACCATGCCTTTGATGGCCAACCTGAGGACCTGGGGCTCAAATTGCATTGGAAGGGCGCCAGGGCATGCTGGGACCATCACAAGGCAGTACTATGATTCACGAACAGCAAAGGTTTGGCTATGGCTACTTTTGATGTCTTCTAAGGTGTTTTTGTTGTGCTTTAATGTCAGGTTGTCTTTTTGTCCACCATCTAAACCCCTGCCGACACTAATACCCCATTTGGCCAGCGAATGAAAAGGAGACCTGACAAAATACAAATATAGAGAGCCTAATAAAAATGCCTAGAAAAGACATAAAACCCAACCACTGCTTGGAGAGTACTAGATGTTGTCTGGGGTCATTTCTATTCCGCACATGTTGAAGATGACCTCTTTGTGCTGTTCCCTGGTGCAGACACTGCTGTGTACATCTTCACTTTAATGCAAGGCCCATCTCATCTTAACAATGTTATAGATAACGAAATTTGTTTGCAAGAGGCCAGCTGCATCAGGGCTCTACAACAAGGATCCCTCAACAGAAACGGGGGCGCGATAGACTTACTGTAACTTATGATCCACTGCTCACAGAGTCATGTGTTCTATATGCATAATGTGACATCAGAGAGGCCACGGATTGCTTATTCCTTGACTAAGACTGGAGTTGGTCAGCCCAAATTTCAGGTAAGTCAATTTTTTTGTGTTGGAAATTACGATTTGGCTCTCAGATCTAGAAATTTCATTGTGCCAAAAAAGTTTTTGACATGGTTTAGTCTAGGTAACACTGTGATATACAACTGTGAGTGTGATAATCATACCCTGGAGACAGAAAAAGACATCCAATGACAATTTGGATATACAGCAGTCACCAGTTTAATACATATAGTCAATTTCTGTGGTTGATACAGTTTAGGCTGCTATATTTGCCAGACTGAGTCTGCAACAATATTTCTTCATATCTGAGAGTTTCTATTCAATGATTCATCATAATGATCAAAAAACAACTGCACCTTAAATACCTGCTTAGCATGATAAATGTAATTTCTCCATCTGTGCATAGTTGAAATTAAAAAAACCCACCAAGTCTTAGACTTTTTACCCTTTTGTCCTAGTAATGTACCTTAATAGATACCTTCCACATTCGATTCAGCTTAATAACAGATGCTTAAGCTTAAATGACAACATAAGACTTAAACCCTTAAGTGCACCATAATGAAATAAGTATGTACTAAATAAGAATAAATGTACCTAAATGTTAATTTACCATCTGTTCCTTATCAAATGCATCAGTGATCAGCTATTTATTATGATCATGTTTCTAGAGTCTTCTGCAGAAATGCCATGATTTTTCTGACTTGAAAACTACATTCACAACTATTCAGCAGCTGTTTTTAACTGTCAAATGAACTTCCAGAGCAAAGCTTCAGACTTAATATGCAGGGCTGTCTCCAGGACCCGTCCCTATGTCCTATTTTTAATCTATTTATCTATTTTATATAAGTTTTACCACATTTTCCACTCTGTCCTGGGACAGAAATTTGGTTGTTGCGAGGGACAACAATCTGGCCAAAAATATATCTGGACTGAATATTATGTTTAACGTAAAATTGATGGAAAATGTATTTTTGTAGGCTTGAAATGGGACATTTGATAACAAAAATTGACAAAATGGGCACCCAAACAAAAGATGGGGACAGAAAGCAGGGCTCTAGCCAGCGTCCGTTTTTCCGTCAATTGACGGAAATGTGCTAGGTGTGACGGAAAAATTTTAAAACCAATCCGCCAACCTTGACGGACAAAAATCCTTGGTGGAAGCTACAGGCGGCTTGAGGACGCCGTCCACGGCCGTAAAAGCCACACACTGTTTGTTTTGCTATTGTTATGATTGTTGACAATGTGTGTCGGCGCCCTTTCGCATACGATAATCTCATTAAAACCCGTTTTTCAAGGTCTCAGTTCAGTCCTTCTAATTAATTTTCACGGTTTTCACGACGATTGTAATTGGCTTACGGAACAAAATTTCGAGCTGGCTAAAGCCCCTACAGAAAGTAATGTAAGATGGAGACAACCCTGGTTAAACAGTTATCGTAACCGCTGGATGCAGAAGAATAGTGAACAAACTGAGCTATGATTTCACAGTACAAATAGGAATTATGATTTACATCTTTTACTGTGTCTTCTTGATTTTGCGCTTGGCCACAGTCTTCATCAACCTGGAAGGGAAAATGCAGGCTATAGTACATCTTCATATGACCTGTAATGTCATGTTATCAATAACACTGACTTGATATAATGGATAACATCTCTGTTCATGCCAGAACAACTGAAATCCGACCAAGCAATGAAGACAGCAGCAAATGTCATTGAAACTAGTCAAAACTGTCCAAGAAAACCACTTGAGGCTGAAAAAGGCTGGATTTACACTAAGCTAGGCCATCCTGATTTGATTATGTGAATGAGTTATACCAAACACTAGATTTTGATTTTCGTTCCTTACGTCTTTTTGACTTTAGAATTTAGTATGACATTCTACGACATTAATATCAGTTTCCGAAATTTCAATTTACAACATGTATGTGCAATCAACATTATGATCCAATGTTAAACTTTTTAATCATACACATCATAAAATAAAGCGCTTACCAACAAGCTTTTGATCAGTCCTCCGATCCTTTTCAAGACTGATTGAACGCAAGACTTAGTTTGAAATGGTTACAATCATAAAGACCTACCTGTTTCCGATGAACGGTAGGTAAGAGACGAGGTAAGCGTAAGTCAGCCATGGGTTCCTGGATATCCAGACCTCCTCCAGGCGGTTTGCCATGGCAACCATGAACAGCCGGGCGCAGCGCGGCGCGGACACGTCGTTGGCGTGGCTGGGGTCCAACTTTGGGTCCTGGTTGAAAAACTGCAACGCAATATTTGGATGATCCGTGAATAGTCTCATCAGGTGGGTACATCACTGAATAAAGAGACTCTTTTTACACAACCAATGCTTTATTCTAACCAATGTTTTGGTGACTGTCTGTCACCTTCTTCAGGGCAATTCTGACTGATTCACATTGTACTGCAGGACAGGTGTCGCTGCTTACAGTTCAGATGCGGTCACAAAACGTAAAAAATGATGTTTGGATGATGATGACAATCAGGGTTTCTGTATGTGTACTTTTATGACATGTGAGAAAACACAGCCAGAAATGTAATTATTGGTAATATTTTGACTCAGAAGTGGTTGGGATATTTGAGTTTCTTTTGTCAGAAATTGTGCAATTTACAGGTTCATTGTGCTGGTGCTCTTTTCCACAAGCACAATGAACACTGCACAACGGCTTAATGTCCCGTCCTGATGACTGCAACCCTTTCCAGTAGCGTGTACGTCAGGTGAGCAAAACAGCAGGAATCACGGCTTCTAGCTTCAGAGGCAGGGCTGCCAGCCATTCAGGAGTTAACGCACGCTACCAACTGACTACACTACCTACTATTAGAACTGCAACAAGTGAAGCTTATGAAGTGAAGTGAAGAAATGTACCTTGTCTGGGTCTCCCACCATGGCGTTCTGGACCACATTCGTCTCCACTGGACCGGGACAAACCAGCAGAACATCAATGTCATAGGACTGCAGCTCAGCCCGCAGGGCTCCATAAAAACCCTGCACAAAAAAAAGCATGTCCTGAATCAATTTCAGCAGGTTGAAAAATCACTGCACAACCAAATTTTTTATTCACAATCAACCAGGATGTACAATCGACTCCCAACGTTTTGGTGACTGTCTGTCAACCTTCCTCTGGCAAATCCACACTGCAGCTAAGAACTGTGGCTTAGCAGCTAACAACATTGGCTGTCAATTGTACATAGAGCCTGGTTGTGAATAAAGAATCAAATCTTCAACGACCACTGTCACCTTCTGCAGGATCACTACGGATCAGGATGTGCATTATACCTTTGTGTTGGAAGAAACTTTAGCAATATTTGTACGATATCATTACTACCAACACAGATGAGCTTTCGTGATAATCATCAATCAGAAGTGGTGCTTACCCGCAGAGCAAACTTACTGCCACAGTAGGCGGACAGTCCAGCCTCAGCGATCATTCCTGATGTGCTGCCGGTCACCACGATCTGACCCTCTCCCTGCTCCATCATGTGGGGGAGGACCGCCTTGGTCAGCGACACCTGTGGTGGCACGGTAAATTGAGCCTTTCTTTCATTGATCAAGGCTTGAAATACCTTTTTCTGCACTGGTACAGGTAACATTGGAAATTCACCTACACCAGACAAATTTTACCTGCACCACTCACAATTATGGAAGCATGGTTCATTGAACTTCATACTAAAATTGAAACCACTGTCTTTATTTCGTTTATACTTTATAGTTGGTAACAGTCCATGCAGCTAGTAAAATCCTACATACACTTACATCATAATACATGTACATGACTTTATATAAAGAAACCCAGTACATGAACCAGTGCAGGTTAGGTGCAGGTAGACATCAGAAATACCTGCACAGCACCAATTTTACCTGCACTAACCTGCACGTGGTATTTCGAGCCCTGATGAAGACATCCAGATAATGAGATATGCCAAAAAGCAGATTACTCAAGCAACTGGATATAACACAGCTACTGTAGGATATAAAAACCTGTTCTCCAGCAAGATTTCTCCAGCGTCATTGACGAAAGACGCCAGATGGTTGTCTGAAACGTCTGACCGTTTCCAAAATCATATCCAGTTGCTTGAGTAATCTGCTTTTTGCCAAGTCTTTCATTCTTTCTTCACAATGAAACAACTCATTACACGGGTCAGCCTAGGCAGCTCACACTGGTAACGGCTGACCCACAAAAATGCAGACGGACATACATGTACACTATTCATTACGTACACAACTAGAAAAAGAACACACAGCAAAAACATATG
>NC_049981.1:30077643-30087604 GCF_000003815.2 Branchiostoma floridae
GCCCTCCAGACTCGTCTCCAAGAATGACGACCGCTGGCTACGCCAACTGGTGTTTATCAGGACATCAACCTGATTGAAGACACACATTAGAAAAATCTAAAAGGCAGCCAGCATTACAACTTCATCCTGGAGAGCATGATAATCGTACAGCGTATCTTAAAAGACAGGGCTGCCATAGACATTTTGCACCTTATGATCCATTGTTCACTTAAGCGAAGGGCACAACCCGCCGTACGTGCAAATACATGCTGTCTACATGCCAAAATGTGTGCAATCTTTTGGGATTCGTAAGTGGTAACTGCCGCCCCCATACAAACTCGTAGGGAATCCGATGGATTTTGTAGCACACAGACACGCTGTAGAACTTTACGTGCAGGCAAAACTTTGTGTGCCAACAGGCTGTGGATTCGCCCCCCGTACGTGCCAGTACAGGCGACGCGCCTGCCCTGTACAGCCTGAACTAAAAAAAAAATGTACGGATAAATTGCGCGTACGGCGGGTTGTGCCCTTAGCTTTAATTGCCTATTCAGCAAAGAACACAATAAAGCCAGTAGCCAAGAGTGTTGGCAGTTCAAATTTCAATGTTTCTTTTAGAAGTGGGCAACATTAACAGAGGTTCTAAAGTTGTGCTAGTATTAAACCACAAAGATCCAGAAACACAAATGCTCGCGCACATATACACAGATGCACTAAAAACAATACATAGAGGAAATAATTGAGAAACAGTAGCTTACTTTGCCAAAGTGAGCAAGAACACGCTTTACACATCCGGCATGGGTGTCATGGGCTACAGAGTCCAAAGGTACCACCAGCACATCCTTCTCAGCAACGTTACCTGTTTCTTTAGTATAACACACAAGAAGTCAGTAACAATTGAATGCACACTGTTCATTTAGCGTGAATACCATGCAGTCTCTCTATGCCATCAAGATGGACTCTGTAATGCCTTAAGTCACATTTCCAACTGGGGCCCAACCGGGATGTTCGTGGAAATGAAAAATAGAAAGATTTATTAAGGAATATACACAAATTACATGTACACTGATGACTATTTTTTTTTGTAAATTCTGTGAGTGAGTGACTAGACGAAGACTTAGACAGAATAGGTTTTTACTATCACCTATAATAAATTGCAAGGATAAACTTTATGTTTCTTGTCAGAGTAATGTCTTACCGACACACGTCTGTTTGACTCTCTCCAGCTCTTCTTTCCTCCTGGCAGACAGGACCAGTTTGGTCCCCACCTTACTCATCTCCACAGCCAGGGCCTCTCCGATCCCGCTGGATGCTCCTGTGATCCACACCACCTTACCTGCCAGCTGGGCTGGAGTTGAGGTGGAGAATACTTCAGATCATTATGTTACAATTTTAGACTTTTTATCAGCACACAAAATAAAGCGCTTACCAACAAGCTTTCAATCAGTCCTCTGTGATTCTTTATCAAGTTGAAATGACCCAAAGCCCATGTCACACATCTTGACTGGAAGTGTGACGTCAGCAAAGGGTCAAAGGTGCTTGGAAGTTGGTATCGGCCCCCGTCCCGGTTGACTATCATCACAGATGAACTTTATACATTCAAATGCTTCTGATCTTACAATATTTGTGGTTAGCGTTGTTGACTGAGGGACGACCTGATGACTGCAGGCCTAGACTTAACCACCGCCTGGGAGCTAGCCTACAACAGACCTGTGTGGAGAACCGTCTTTGGAGCAATCGTCTCCTTCTCAGGGCAATCGGACCTAAGTGAGTGAATGAGTTGTTGGCTTAGAATGTTGTGCCTTAAGGACTAGCCTGGTTACCAGATCGGGCTGGGGTCTGTTAAACACCAGGCTACTTAAGGAGGGTCTGCATGCTCTTTTCCGTAAGGCGTAGGCAGCCTATTTCATTTCCCATAACTCGTAGGGAAAACCATCTTATCTACGTAATTCGTAGCCAGGCAACCAAATTTAGCGTAATTGCCTTCCTTGATTTAGCCTGATACGTACGTCTTCTGAATTCAGCGCAAATCGTTGTCGGGACCCCCCATGCAGACCCTCCTTAAGGACAGTTTGGCCCCCATCTTATTCACCCCACAGCCAGGGCCTCCTATCCACAAAGCAATCTTTCAACACAGAATGCCTCCTTTTTTCACAGAATACAAAATTAACTCTTCTCAAACTTAAGAGAATTGTAACAGTGGGGGTGCAAGTAGCGCCAACCGATCATGCCAAACGCCTGTCAGGCTTTTGGCTTGATCAGTTATGCTGCTAGGGTTGTGATCTGATGGCCTGGGTGGGATTCCCGAGAGTCAGGATATTTGTATATGTTGTTTCTTTCTGTTCTACTCACCCCTACTGTCGTTTCAGAATTTACAAATTACAATGAGCCTTACCTGGACTCTGTCCAAACCTCTCGTACCACATGAGCGAGAGATCTCCGTCCGCCATCCACAGTCGGAACATCTGCACCAACAGGAACAGCAGAACTCCGTATACGATCAGCTCCAGCATGATGGGTGTACTGTTTGTGGATATGAAAGGCATGAAAAAGATATATTAGTACACATCATCATTATCATCATCATACATCCTCTATATTGAGGTGCAGCAAGTAAAGGCTGATTTCCAGAAAAGTCTGTCACTCATCGCATCGAGAAGTCCCGGGCCCTCTAGGCCTAGTACACATAAACATGTCAAATAAAACAAATATCAAACAACTCCTGACACTGACACAGTGGATAACAACCCACTGCCCCTACTGCCTCAAAAAGCCTATCAGACTACCTTTCCTTTAGCTTTTTCTCCACTGCCAAATTATCACACCTTAATTTCTTTTCTTTTTAAATGTGTTTACCCCTTAAAGTTATCTGGGGAATCAAAGTTCCTTGAATTCAAATGAATTTTTAGTTACTGATCTTGGAAATCCCAATTCTCATTCTCCAGTCGGACTAGTCTGTACAATGGACAATAGGTTTCCTCGGGAGAATTAGGACCAGTTTTTCCCTGTGACAAAGACAGTTAAAAATGTGCATACCTCTAAATCATATGTCTATCCAAGCTGGATAAATGGCCAAGATGGTTCCAACTAGATGGCCAATAATTTGCTCAATTTTGACCAAACCTTAACTATGACGTGGGCTCTGTGGATGAGGCTATAGACAATACAATGTACATGTTACAGTAATATAACACAGTTACATATAGTTATCTGTTATCACAACAAAGGAACCTTCAAGTTCATATTTAGAGCTCCTTGGTCTTGGTGAGATCTATTTAAGACTTAACGTCTTTCCAGAAAATGGCTAAATCAATGGTTCTCACCGTTCAGTTGATTTTGGTGACGCCTGGAGTGACAGAAGAAACAACCTTCTTTTATGTCTTTCCCTTGCACCAGGTGTTCGGACTCGACCACTTTTCCGGCGGGGGGCAAATTCTAATTTCACAGGAACGACCGCTGTCTCTTGCGAGAAATCATGCTCTGATATATTATTGAGGCGTACGCCGTGAATCAAAATGGAAAGAAAGTTGAGTGTTGCGTTTGCAGCATTTTTCGTTTGGTTTTCATTTTTCTGTCATGTGCCTTGGCACACTGTTTGGTATGCCCATGTAGTAGCGCTCCTGGCGTCTAGGTTTGGAATTGCACGATCGAAAAACCGGTTGGGACACGTATCAAATGTTGCCATACGAAAAGTGAGACAACTTCAAATCAGATTACGCTTGCACAAAGGCAAGTGGAAGACACACATTTTGTCCAACTACGTACCAAATACACGTTCGAGGAAAGTTCGGCACAGAAATTTGTAACGTTAATTACAACCTATCAAGCACATTTTATTAAACCCGCTAGACATGTAAGAGAATAGATCCTAATTAGGTCGTCCTTTCAGTGATATGTGCTTTGATGTTGATATCAAGTTACCAAAGTTTTTCTTATTCTTGCCTTTTTTATATTTGAGTTATCTGTTTTTCTGTCACATCATGTTACATTGTATTTATGTTGAAGAATCCGCAACACAAGTCATTTATTTCTTAACGAAACATAGCAACACAATAATGCACTGTTCCGCACAGCGCTTTCTTCAAATACAGTAGGCCACACAACCAAATGTCGCTTAGAATCCGCCCTGAACTTTTTAAATTGACCCCAAGAAGAGTTAGGTGGATGTCCCACGGACGGACGGGTGTTTCAGTTGGGCACTAGTAATCAATACGCGCATGCGCGTTTGCAGAGCGCGGCAGGTTGCTTATGATATTTTTACAGCATACCTCCACGCGGTATATAAACGAACGAACTCCCCTTTTCCCATATTGCCATTCGACGATATCTATAATAGACGTCTCCTTAATGGGGCCATAAAATGCATCAATTTGTCTATGTCAATTTCATGGTGGCCTCTCCCGATACGCGAGGAATCGCGCAAGTCGATCTGCAGTGGAGTTATTCCAGGCCGCGCATGATCACTACAATTACAGGGGTTTTCTCTCCAGTCTTTGGCGCTCGTAAATAATTGAATCCGACATAAGAGAGCCCTGGTAGAGGCAGTCGCCGTGAAGGCTTGTACATGTACGTGAGGAGGTGAAGTAGTGAGTGAAGATCTTGTAGAAGAGCGGTTACGTAGAATAACGTCTATAGCGCATTGGAAGATGATGGCCACCACATCATTGGGAGACCGTTATCATCTTACATCGTTATCATCACTCTACTCCGGATTTTCTGTCTGGGTTTGTTCCCAAAGCCTTTCCCAGGACTCGGTATAGCCGTGCGCACAAGGCAGCGGAGGTTTTTGAATCAGGGTTTTCCTTCCCCTTGACGAACTGCCATCCAAGGCTGACGAGCTCCGACGTCTACCCGTGCTATATTATACCCATAGCTGGGGGAAGGATGCCTACTCTATTACCACTCGCAGTGAGTTGCGGCTACCAACCGGCTGACGGTCCTAGCTTGAATCGTTAAAACTCCACAGGGCTCCTGTGTTACCCTTGTGTTTAGGACTTGCCGGGAGGGAGTCTCTCTTTTTTCCCTCCCTCCGTGTGTTCCCAGGGTTTCTGCTATCAGACGACACAGAGCGGCGCCGCCGGAGCGAGCGTCAGTGAAAGAGGGGACGCCAATCGGGGTCTCAACGGGCAGAGCGGATTTGTACACCCAAACACAGCGTGTTAGCTCCTAGTGGGGGCCAACGGGCCGTATATATGTACCGGTCTCGTGCTACTACTGGACTGCCGCTGACTTGAGTATTAAGGGAACACTGGACGGCAAGCTGGATGGGCCGCACCGACAGCGAGAAAGGGTAGTGAAAGTAAGAGGGATTCCAAGAAGCCTACTGGCCCAGGACAGAACCAGACCGGACCGGGGACACCTGTACCCGTACATACAGGTAAGGGCATACTTTTACTCAAGGCTGTATCTCGCGCGTATTGCTTGGAGTCGTCACTTACATTTTGCTATTCCATAAAGATTTCCTTCATCATCCATGAGGTATTTCAAACTAATGTAAAATGGCTTATACAATACGATAGTGTATTTTGGAATCTATTTAAAATTGCGGTTACGCCTAGCCTTACCTTACTTGAACCTTTGTTTATGACCAGATTCATTCGAAAGTATATAAGATTGTATATCCCCTGAAATGAAATGAAAATATATCATCTGGGATTTTCTTTTTTACCATCGACCCATAAACTGCATGTCCGTGTTCCTATAAGGCTTTTCGGGTCTCCGTACCGTTATGTAACCATGGAATACCGATACTTCGTGTTAACCAACGTTATGGGTATATACGTGTCAGAAATACATAAATGTGTCGGTGCCAACGCGAGGTCGACACATCCTAATAACTATACAGCAACTTCAACCCAAACATTGGGGGAAATATATATATGCAGCCTTGTATTCTTGGCAGCATTGGGCTCAGGCCTGCACGATATATACATTAGCCAAATTGCACTAAATGTTCGCTAAGCCATGGGTTTGGCCCTTTACGCCAGCCGTTAAGGGACTGTGCGTCGTTTTATTTTCGCGTGGTGTTTGTTTTATGTGACTTATAGCGCAAATTCATTGCATGTAGGTCGGGGGCACAGTCTAGGACTGGGGTAGTGTTGCTATGGCAGTTCTCTTTAATTCGTATCAAAAGCCTAATTATTATTCTACACAGGGCTCGAAAAATGTTTGGTGCAGGTAACATTGAAATTCACCTGCTCCAGACAAATGTTACCTGCACCACTCACTTTAGGAAGTATCGATCATGCTAGAACTGTACAGGAACCATTGCTATTTTTTTTTCTTTTATACTTTATTGGTGGTAACAGTCAATGCAGCTAATAACAATCCCTATACACCTACATCATAGGACATTCATGTCTTAAACTCAGTACATGGACCAGTGCAGGTTAGGTGCAGGTAGACACCAGTAATACCTGCACATAGGGCTGGGTATCGGTACAGCGTACCGGTACAAAACCGGTTTTTCTTATTGGACCGGTCCAGAAAAACCGGACCTGAAAAAATTAGGTGGACCGGATGTTGGACCGATTAGAAAATTAACATATCATTTTATCAGGCATTCACACGTTTTGGCGCTTGCAGTTGGAAGAAAATGACAAGAGGGAAGTAGAGTAGAGTTTATAGTAATTTCTACCAAGGTTTACAGTCAATCGCACAGGTGCAGTTAGCGTTGTAGTGTTTTAAAACGCCAGTGTAAGTCTAATACCCCACCAAACAGATTTCTTGGTAGTGAAATGGACCATTGGTATGAGTCATACTGAATCAGGTCCAGGTTCAGGTCCGGACCTGGACCTGATCCTTTGGACCTGAACCGGACCTGGACCTGAATTTTCTGTACCGGTACCCAGCCCTACCTGCACAGCTTCAATTTTACCTGCACTAACCTGCATTTGCAGGTGGTATTTCGAGCCCTGCTACATTATCCCCTGCTATCGTCTATGGTCCCATTTATATGTATGCTCAATTCTTCCCGGCTTGAATTTTGCTCGCTCGAGCGATGACTGTAGACATAACGTGTCCCTTGTGGGGTCCCTCATAATCACTGGTCTGAAAACGCAGTTATGTCCTTTCTTTGTTATACAAATGATTCCGAACATTTCAACAGCAGTTTTGTTTTATCGATTCCAGTTATGCTGTTAGAACAGCGTTCGGTTAAATTGATTCGATGCACAAGATTTTCAAGACCACTTTCTTTGCTTGTGGTTAAAAGTGACAAGAATGAAGTAAATATTGAACATTGCGAATCGCGTCAGATTATTATTAGGAGTCGAACCCAATAACCCAGAATCTAGATTTAGCTTTTACTAGTTTTAGACCAGGGTAGACACTTATGATATTGTTTTTGAATCTCTCATGTTACGTGCAATTAGCCCACGGGCAATAATCCGCAATGAACTAAACTATCATTTTTTTCATTTAACGCAAAATACGAAATACACACACAGTAATGCCGTAATCAAGCTAAGGGCTTATGTTAGCGGCACCACTAACAAAATACAGTCAATAACAAACACAAGAGTTCGGGAATCGTCATTATAAGTATAGGTAACAGGGGTGATATAAATAAAAAGATAATGCTAGCATCCTAAGATTAAATTGTTTATATGATTAAAGAAGAACAGTTTACAACTGCATTGTAATTGCATTACATAACACAAATATTTTAGTTATCATTTACTTTACAGTATTGCAACCTGTGTAAATCATTCTGACTACATCTTCACAAAAATATTACGTAGCTGTGCTAACTGTGATAACGTTATACGTTACAAGCAGCGGCGTTGTTTATGCTTGCCTTTATTATTACTCGTAGCTTTTGTTATCGATTCTGTCTTTTTTCTGAACGAAATCTTTACGGCAGGTGGTAGATACGTTCGCGCCCAAACAAAACATATTGTAAAGCAATGCGAGTTTTGTCGATGAAGGTTAGACATCCAGGTAATAAGATACGCCAAAATGATATGAGTTTTCCAATAAATCTCTTTTGCATATCAATTCACAGGTAGAAAATAAAATCTCTCACCAACAAGATTTCTCCAGCGTCAGAGACGAAAGACACCGGATGGTTGTCTGAAACGTCTGACCATTTCCAAAACCGTATCCAGCTACTTGAGCAACTGCTGTTGGGCAATGCGAGTTTTAATTGTTAAGAGACAAGGCCCGTCCCTGAAGTACCCGAAGATGAATTTGCCATTATCAGCGACAGTGTGCTTCAGGCCCCACCACCAGCTCTCCGTGTCAGCAGTTTTATATATCGATGTATTGGTTTCAATTCTCTCTGGTAGGACGGAGTCAATACTTGAAGTTACAATCGGTGCTCCTCTGTGATGATCTACTTTAGCTTTGGCTGTGTGGATTTTCTTCAATTCAAATCGTGCAACGAATTTGAGTTCGCCTCAACGTCACATGGACTAACGTCAAGGCTTAGAACCAAACCGAGAGACTCTCTGTAGAAGTTCCAATGAGGTGTCCCACTGCAGTAGCATAGATAGCCACATTGTTGACGTTGACATATGTTTTCTCTACCTCTACTTGCTTCTCGACATATACCGCACACACACAGTGACACACACAGTGACTCACACACAGTGACACACACACAGTGGCACACACGCAGTGGCACACACACAGTGACACACACACAGTGACACACACAATGACTCACACACAGTGACACACACACAGTGGCACACACGCAGTGGCACACACACAGTGATACACACACAGTGACATACACACAGTGACACACACAGTGACACACACAGTGACACACACACAGTGACACAAACACAGTGACACACACAGTGACACACAGTGACACACACAGTGACACACACAGTGACACACACACAGTGACACAAACACAGTGATACACACACAGTGACACACACAGTGACACACACAGTGACACACACAGTGGCACACACAGTGACACACACGCAATGACACACACACAGTGACACACACAGTAACACACACACAGTGACACACACACAGTGACGCACACAGTGACATGCACACACAGTGACACACACAAGTAGCATCGGGAGTTCCGCAAGGGACTGTTCTGGGACCATTGCTCTTCCTCTTGTACATAAACGACTTGCCAGACCAGCTCGATTCAAGTGTGAGGTTATTCGCCGATGATTGTCTGCTATATATAGAGGTATCTGCAAAGAATGACTCACAACTTCTTCAGAAAGATCTGAACACCCTGGAAGAATGGCAAAGGAAATGGCTTATGCAGTTCAATCCTGATAAGTGCTATATCATGCACATAACGAACAAACGCACGCCAAATGTGTCCCCTTACCAGTTTTGTGGTCAGACATTAGCAACCACAAAAAGCCACCCATACCTGGGTGTTACGTTAACAACTGGGCTGAAGTGGGGTGTCCATGTTAACAAAATAACAACCAAGGCTAAACAGACATTGGGAGTGATCAAACGTAACTTGTGGGCATGCCCAGCCCGAGTAAAATCACTTGCATAAACGTCACTGGTAAGACCTAACCTTGAATATGCTGCAACAGTATGGGATCCGTATACAAAGAAAGACAAAGATAAACTTGAAAGGGTACAGAACCAAGCTGCCCGATTCTGTACAAACAACTACAACAGGGATGCTAGTGTTACTAAAATGAAAACAGATCTACAGTGGACATCACTTGAAGACAGAAGGAAAATGTCCAGACTTTGCATGATGTACAAAATGACCAATAAGCTGGTGGACGTACCGACTGATAAGTATCTAATACCAGCTCAAAAAAGAACAAGAAACAGCCATGACTTCAAGTACCAGAGTTTCCAAGCTAGGATTGATGTGTTCAAAAATTCGTATTTTCCCAGAACTATCGTAGATTGGAATTTGTTATCACCAAGTACAGTAGGGGCATCTTCTCTGGATAGTTTTAAAGAACGCTTGCAGTTAGATGTGCAAAAGTTAGGTTTGACGGTTCGTTCGGTGTAATATAACCAGCTG
>NC_049981.1:30092772-30099158 GCF_000003815.2 Branchiostoma floridae
AGAAATCTATGTGTATTCTAGATAGGTAGAGCCTCGTGTATGGTTTCACGTCTGCTTTGCAATGCCATGATTCAATATAACCAGCAATACAGTCAACAAAAAAAACTAACCAGCCAACCCAATAAACAAACAAACACACAAACAAACTCAAGAACCAACCAACCAACCAACTAACCAACCAACCAACTCAAGAACCAACCAACTAACTTGAGGCCACCTGTTCACATCCATTGAAAGTCATCTCGGTTGGGCCTGCACCCGTCTTTTGGAAGGGATGTAAAATTGTGATCCCGTGTTCGAAGAGGTACCTCAAGGAGAAGGGCAAAGCAACCTCTCCCTGTAAGAATATAATCTCCAAGCAGATCTTGCGGTGACATAAGATAGTATCATAAGCTTGAGTTTACCCTGCAGAGGAGTTTCCTTTGCCACCGCGATGATACTATCTTATGCCACCGCAAGATCTACTGGGAGATTAGGGCTGAGCAAACCCTCTCTGTAAAAATATACCCTGCAACAGAAACAGCAGTTAGGTGAAAATCGTGGCTGTGAACTCTTTCCCAGGAATAACCGGGTCACAGCCAGGGCAGCTTTCACACCTCGTACCCAGGCTCCAAGTTCCGACAACGCGATTGGAATAAAAATCAGGGCCGTCCCCTTTCCATGACCCCTCCTTCTGCGTGAGCCGCGCAGCTAAAAGCATTGCAACCATTCGATTAAACGGTGCCAAACGCTTTTCTGTGTCCCTTCATTTTTTTCTACCGCCCCTCATCAGTTTGGTTCACCAACGTTGTCGGTGAGATCAAAGCGTGCATCAACGACAGGGTTGAATAATTTTAAGCGACAGCGGCTCGCCTTGAAACACGAGGAGTTTTCCCTCTAATTTTTCTCGCTCTGTATTTTCCTTGCGCGGCCGCCGCAGGGCAGACAGCCCGCTCACTGTGGCGTGTACCCCAGCAACGGTTCGGTATCAAGTAGGAGGTACGCGAACAATGCGCCGAATCTTCACGGTCTGGAAGCGTATAGTTGTTCTTTTCTCTTCTTTTCTGTGTTGGAACAATGTCGGCTTGAGTCTAGTAATTTTCCTCTCGTCCCGGTGACACTGTGTCTCTTTGTGCGGCGAAACCGAACAGATTTTTTACGTGCTCGCGATTTTGTGACGGAGTGCCGCGTGGGGTACTTTCTTTTAAATTTTCAACTGTAAACACGAATTACACACAATGACACTCACAGAAAGGAAAGAAAGACCTTCTAGCAACACAATTATTTCATACCCTCCTTCTTGTCTGATGTCGGAGACATTTCATTTGCTGTGCCGGAATCCAACGTGAAAGGCAATTTAACGAACAGCTGTCACTTACTTAGATAATCATATTCCGAAAAGCGATTAAAGCAAACAAATGCGAATAAGTAAAATGCTATTCAGAGAAAATAATTATCACAGTAACGACAACGGGGGTAACCTATATCCGTTATTTTTAAATACAGGGTATATAGGGATATTAAGTTGACGGACTGTAGTTTCAAATTGCAACATCATCAAAATATTGCAATTTGAAAACATCGTTCGTAGACTTGATATCCCTAAATACAGTGTTTTAAAAGCAACGGATATAGGTTACCCTGCGAATAAAGGTGAACAAGCGTTATATAAATTCAATTGTGTGTTGATAGATTTATGACTCTTACAATTGTCTAATTGACTATCAATATCTAAAAAGATAAAATGCCCAGGAAGAAAAACGACGTTATGTCCAACTTAAGTTATGAACTAAAGCAGCTCTACTGTAATTCATGGAACGTGTAGGCCTAAGCGTATGGTTGCACTGCTCACTCCAAGATCGAATTTCACGTTTGAGATCCCTGAATGTTTCTGAGACTGTTGGGGTCACACAGTGTCAGAGTACCGGGATGTATAATTCATTGCTTGTCCATTAGACCGTAGGTTCTATCAAGAGCTTGTACCAAATGGTTTGGAGGTGAAGATTTGTGTCTGTGTTCGTGTGTATCTGCGCGCGTGTGTGTAAGTGTTTTTGTGTGTATCAGCGAGTGTGTTTCTGTGTGTGTGTGTGACCTGTCTGTGTATGTGTCTGTGCAAGTGTACATGTGAGTGTGCGGCGCGTTTCTGTATGTGTGTGTTTGTGAGTGTATGTTTGTGTGTGTGTGTGCATACATGTGTTTGTGTGTATGCATGTGTGTGAGTGAGTGCAGGTGTGTATGTGCGCGCATACATGTGTTTGTGTGTATGTGTGTGTGTGTACGTATGTGTGTGCGTGTATATGTGAGTATGTATGTGTGTATGTATGTATGTGTGTGTGTGTATGTGTGTGTGTGCGTGTGTGTGTTTGTGTGTTTGCGAGTATGTGTATGTGTTCGCGCGTACGTATTTGTGTGTGTGTTAGTGTGTGTGCATGTGTGTGTGTGTGAGTGTGTGTGTGTGTATGTGTTTGTGTGTGTATGTGTGTGTAAGTGAGTGTGTGTGTGTTTGTGTGAGTATGTGTTTGTGTGTGTATGTGTGTGTAAGTGAGTGTGTGTGTGTTTGTGTGTGTGTATGTGTGTGTGTTTGTGTGTGTGAATGTTTGTGTATGTGCGTGTGTTTGTGTGTGTGTGTGTGAGTGTGTGTGTGTGTACATGTGTATATGCGTACATGTGTGTGTGTGTGTTTACAAATCTGTCCAGTTGCTTGCTTATATGACTGGTACATCTCGTATCTTACTACCTTCATCGACGTTTTTGTTTGTTTGTTTTTAAAACATGACATAACTTGTTGACTGAATATAGCTTAACTCCCCGGACGTTGAAGTAGAATAATAGACTAACTGAAAGACGTACAACCGTCCATGCCTCCCTCCCCACTTCCCCATCACCAGAACAGACGTTGTGGAGTATACCCTTAAAGAGGCCGTCAAATTGAATCCGCTCTTTGCGGACAATTTTCCGGCCAGTGCGCACGCTGCCGGCTCGGTGGAGAGTGGTTATGTATCACCCTTCCCGCGGGTCAGACTTCATTAAAGGACAGGTTTGTACCTGAGATATAGTAGTGAGGATGAGGATGGGTACCGGTATAGATATTAAGGTACAGGTACGGCCAGGTCCAGAGGATCAGGTCCAGGTCCGGATCTGAACCTGGACCAAATTGCTTGTGAATGGGCGATTCTCAAAACAATGGTCCATTTCGCTACGAAGGAATCTGTATGAAGAAGTGTGGTACCTTCAACAACGTACCTAAACAACGCTAACTGACTCTGTCCGGTCCACTGATTTTTCCAGGTCCATTTTATTTTCGGATCGGTTCAACAAGAAAAAGACAGTTTTGTACCTGAGATGGTAGTGAGGATGAGGATAGTGAGGATTTAGCAGTGAGGATAGACTCCAATGGCGGCGGGCGGGAAGCTGTGGTAGACATGGGACTGACACTGGTAGTTCAACTAACGCAGAGGAATTTAAAGATGGAAGATGTGATAAACTTAAGTATTGTAGACGTAAGTGTAAGGAATATGGTCTCCCGGTTTCCAACTATTCGGAACCAGGAGCTCGACTGTGGTACCATTTTGTTTAAAAGAAAAAAAAAATTACGCACACAGCGGTGCCGTACTCAAGCTGAAACCTTATGCTAACGGCACCACTAATAAAATACACTCAATAGCACACACAAGAGTACGGGAATAATCATTATGACTGCGCTACCAGTTGCGCTACAGGGACATCCCACCATTGGTCTGAGACACTAGATTATGCCACAGAATCGTTAACGTTATGACAGAAAACCCTGTGTCAAAGCAGCAAAGTGATTCACTATGTAAAACATCTCCATAAACGTGCCGGCATGAACTACGCACATCACTGTTTATTACCAAGCCTCTAACGTGGTGTTATGGAAGCTTTGGCGACAGATATAACCCGACTTAATATGATAAGCGCCGACAGTAAAGCTGTATTCATTCTACGTGTCAAGTTTATGTAACGGGTGAAAATAAACTTGCATTACTGATTATGATTGACTTAAGATGTGAAAATACTACTGTCTTTATCCTCATAGCGCGCTTTGAATATTGATGGAGTAGAAACGAATAGAATGCCGCTAGTACGTATGTTGTCAAAATACTACTGTCGAAGTGCAGGAATTTACGCCTATGTCGTGTTTTGAATATTGATGGATTAGAAACGAAAGAATGCTGCTAAAATAGAGGCTCTGTACATATTTACCTTCTTGATTGTATAAGAACGCAGAAGAGAATACTTGATAGGTTGTATGCCATGTTTTGTACGTAAAAATCATGGGACATTTCTCTCTTCTTCTGATGTGTCTGTACCTATCGTAGTAACTATCGTAGAGTGGAATTTGGTATCACCAAGTACAGTGCATCTTCTCTGGGTAGTTTTAAAGAACGCTTGCAGATAGATGTGCAAAAGTTAGGTGTGACGGATCGGTCGGTGTAATATAACCAGCTGCTGCAGCGCCGCGTGCCTGCGAAACTGGTGTGTTACGCCGAACGGCGGTTATACCGGCTATAGAAATACAAATACAGATACCTAGATTATCATGGTCTATGTCTTTATCCCCTTCTCGCCTCCATTTACGTGCTCCAAACTCAATCACTGCGTCAGTAGATAAAATAGCCCGACTCAAATTGCATCACGGCACGTCTCGCTTTACGGGTGCGCTGCGACTTTACGGTTCAGAACTAAAGCGGGGGCGTGACGTTGTACGTGATAGGACCTTCACACTGAAATCGAATCAGCAGGAATTAAACAGAACCAGCCAGAATGGAGAATTTGAAAAATTCGTCCCAACTTCGGGCGGGAATTCCAAATGGACACACGAGAGGCGGAATGAGCCGGAATGCCGTCTGAGTGAAAATTCGAGTAGATTAATGGATACTCGTAGTACATTCTAGTCATCATCACTGCATTCCAGTGGCACAGATTCAGGAATGCAGTGAGAATTTCTAGAAAGCACCACGAATTCCCAGGAATATACAAAGAATTTTATTCAGACGGCATTCTGAAATAGTGATGATTTCTACTGATTAGGTTTCAATGTGAAGACCCTATAAAGCCGGGGCGTGAAGTTGTACCGTCTACATGTACGTACTAAGAAGATACGCAGTCAAGCGTTTGATACATGATGGTAAAACAGCACGAACCACTCTCTCTTCATTCAAGTTTGATCCGTTTCCAATCAAGGATTTGCTGTTAAGATGACATTAATTCTGTGATACTAAATGACTGCTCTTATTTCGGTTACAATGCAGATACTAGTACTGTACATGTCTTTGGCTCGTTCGTTCGTTCGTTAGTGCAAACCCTTGTAGAGTGCCTAGTAGCAGGGTATAGTTTTACAGGGAAAATTTGTTGCTAGACCTTTTCATTTAACATGCTTGAGGCACCCCTTCAAACACAGGATCCCCATTTAACGTCCGTCCGTCCCGAGTGAAGGGTACAGCCCCAACCGAGATGCCCTGCGGCAGGATTGAACCGGGCCAGGTGCACAATTATCAGAGCCTGCTACCAGTTGAGCTATTGGGACATCGGTCAGGATATCTGTCTTTGTATTATTTTTCTAATAAAGTGAAGACTCAAATTTAGGTTTCTACCATTCCTGCACCGTTCAGTTCTATGCACTTTGTAGGGAAGTAACACCGCAAAATTAGCATACTTCTCTGGAGCACCTTTCAAAAGCGGTTCATATTGTCAACCTCTTTAGTTCCTTCTGTGTCGTCTTCTGTATTATTCACTTGTCAATATACTACTTGTCCCTCCCCTGAGAGCCTTTCAGCACAACACTATAGCTAGGTTCTCAAACTCATATTGCTATACTGTTCAATTGCTGCTTTCCAAGTCCTTCTACAGCAACAGTTTCTTTCCCGGGCCAGCCAAATTATGGAATTCTCTCGATGACACCTGTTTCCCTTCTGTCTACAACTTATCAGCCTTCAAAACAAATGTCCACCACTATCTCTGTGTACAATTATTTCCAACTTCTTAGTTCATTGCCATGAAGTGTTCTAATCTGACCTTGCTCTGAACAATCTCGTTGAAAAGTCTCCATTTCTGTGTTCGTTGTCTCGTACAAAAACCAGCATCAGACCAGTCTTTATAGGTATAAACGTGTATCCGTCGAGTCGTAGTTGCCCAATAACTTAATCCCATCCACCTTTGACCTCCTGATTGTGCTCGAATTTTCCGCGACAAACGGCATTGAAAGGCGATATCTAATTCTGTCGGCAGTCGGGACCGGGTCACAGAGGTCACAGATGGTGACCTGCCCCAAAGAGCTACCGCTAACGAAGTGCTGGGAACATGGTGTCCCTTACTCTCCCAGCAGAGGTTAGCGGTATTTTAGTCGTTTTATCCCGTTTATTTCATTAGGCCATTTGACGCCACAG
>NC_049981.1:30099258-30105520 GCF_000003815.2 Branchiostoma floridae
CCCTACAGGCTTTCTATAGTACTACAATGGAATTTCCTATTTTGATATCTAGTATTCTGGGCATGCCACATGCTATGGCCATGGTTTGTTAGCGGTGTACCGAAAGTGCGAAAAGGAACGAAAAGGAACGAAAAGGAGCGAAAAGGAACGAAAAGGAACGAAAAGGAGCGAAAAGGAACGAAAAGGAACGAAAAGGAGCAAAAAGGAACGAAAAGGAACGAAAAGGAACGAAAAGGAAAGTACCGAAAGTGCGAAAAGGAACGAAAAGGAACGAAAAGGAAAGTACCGAAAGTGCGAAAAGGAACGAAAAGGAACGAAAAGATTGGATAGGAACGAAAAGGAACGAAAAGGAAAGTACCGAAAGTGCGAAAAGGAACGAAAAGGAACGAAGTATGAAGCAAAGTGAAATAAAATCGATGGGAATATAAGGTAACGGTACTGTGATCGGCAAATGCATTTGAAACGGTCTTTATTTTTGCATTGTGTGGCTTGTTCCACGAAATTCCTAGAGCTCCAATGGTTCAACGGCGAACCGGCGGGAAAGTGCACGCGTGGAAATAGCTAAATACAAATCAAAGGCGATGGGCGGAGTCACGAATCAGTGCGTCCCGGGTTCCCACGCGGGCTGCCACAGATCAAATTCGGGGGTTAGGTTGAGTATTGCGTCTGAAAAACGTTTGACGGGCTGACATTCTGGTGTAGATTATTTTTCTACGGTCCCAAAAATGTCACAAAGTCGTTTTCTAGTGCTCCCGGCCTAAATTATAAGTGGCCCAGGGCAATCGGGACACCGCGTTGATTTCAATTCGAGGCCTGGTTCCAAAGACTTTTTCTGCCGAACCCGCACGGGAGACGTGAGTCGCCCGCCAGATCTCTCCTTAGTTTCCTATCATCCTTTGCACAAATTCCTCACGTTGGCCCATTCTTCCCGCCAAAATGATTAATACTCATGATACAACGTGATGAAAACTCCTTGGTACAATGTATACATGTCTATCCTTTCACAGCTTTTCTTTTGTCGTGAACGAGCAAGAAGATATGTCTAAAGTTTCCAGAAAACCATGTTGTGGGCCTTGTTGAAGGGAGCTGTCATGCTCGTGGGGCAGCAGTTTATTATTTAGCATATCATTCCAGACCGGATTTCTATTAGACGTAAACAATCGCAGGTCATTTGCATGCGGCGCTCCCATCTTGGGAGAGCAGAAGCCACCCAAATACAACAACAACGCTACAATCTTGCCTCATTCTGAAAATGTATATAAATCGATATTTATCCATCACCCACCAGTAACTGAATTTTAATCCTTACTTTCTTATTTCAGTTCTGTTTCCTTGTATTTCGCTGATCTTCAGAGAATAATTTAGCCACACAAACACAACAGCCTAAAACAGCGTCGTAAAAATTTGATATTGCCAAATTCTGAGTAAAATAAAACACGTTTCATAGGCTTCTAACGCCCGCAGTACCGGTCCCTTATATTCTCATTGATTTTATTTTAGTTTGCTTCATACTTCGTTCCTTTTCGTTCCTTTTCGCACTTTCGGTAGACCCTTTGTTAGTGATAGTTAGCTCTTGAAACATAGAGCAAGAGATATTCCCTTTTTGTAGGGAAGAGAACATGCATAATGTTAACAATGCATAGTGAAACCCCAGGAATTTGTACAGGAATTTGCAGAAAATTGTCACCTTAGACAAGAGGACCCTTATTCAATGGGGGAAGTCCAAGGTGTCACTAAAATTGGCCAGATGGTGGTCAATTGCACATATATAACTGTATAACACACGCACACTCGTGTCCAGCGGTACAGTCATTTATTGTAAAACCCTATCAGTATTCTAGTATTGTAGAGAATTGTCACATAAGGCAAGAAGATCCTTATTCAATGCGTAAGTCCAAAGTGTCACTAAAATTGGCCAGATGGTCTCAGCGCATTGTGGTCAATTGTACATATATGACTGTATAACACACGCACGCTCGTGCCTAGCGGTACTGTCATTTATTGTAAAACCCTATTAGTATTCTAGTATTGCTCGCAGATTGGCTGACATTAATCCAGTCTCACAGTAAAACCCTCTGGCATAACGCCAGTGTCGGCCTTTCAGTTATATTTTAAGAACGGGGCATTAATTCAATATCACAGCCAGGATTACGCGCGTTTAGCTGCACCTATAATCCGTTGATCCGCTAATCCCGCCCGCACGACACAAGATATTTTATCACAACATTGGCGTGTCCTCTGGGATAACGATGTCTGCATTTATAGGGCCTTCACACTGAGACCGAACTAGCAGAAATCAAGCGAAACAGCCGGAATGAATTATTTGCAAAATTCGTGCCACATTCGGGGCCATTCGGGTGTGAATTCCAAATAGGCCTTAAATCCCCTTCACACGAGAAGGAATGAGCCAGAATGCCGTCAGAATGAAATTTCTTTTCTATTCCTGTGCATTCGTAGTGTATTCTAGACGTCACATTCCGACTACATTCCAGATATTCTTTCGGCCACATTCGGCCAGGATTCGAGATGGCTTGCCGTTTCGATTCTCCATCGAATGAGATAAGAATGTTTCGAATAATGTTGGAATGCCGCAGAATGCGGTCAGACTACAGTAGGAATAGTAAGAATACACTTAGAATCCACTATGAATACCATTCGATATTTCTCCACTTCGAGTGCACCTCGACAGTTTTTAACATGTCAAAAACTTTCAGGCTAGCTAAAAGAACGGGCACGAATAGCTGGAATGCAGTTAGAACACACTACGAATTGCCAGGAATTGCCAGGAATAGAAAAGAATATTCATTCCGACGGCATTCCGGCGCATTCGTGCTCTCGTGTGAAGGGGACTTAAAGACAACCTAAGCAATAGTAGCCTGAGTCAGAGTTGTATAACTTTAAATTCAGTTTAGTTATCAAAGTCAATTGGGGGGGGCACTTTTCTACGTAATAAGATGAAGCAACTCTATTCCATGCCATACCAACATTCAAGGAGCAAATATTTGATTTTTTGTGGGTTACAATATTCATTACTATAGGTAATCCAAGCGCGGCTTGTTTCTGTGCCACTTTTAACCTCTCCAAGTATGAAATAATGATGTAAATGTGGGAATATAGTGCAGTAGATATCAAATTTATACTAATTTCTCTAATATTGGTTAGGTTGCCTTTCAGCCGGCGTCACAAAAGCGAACGCCGGCTGACTTTGTTGGTCGGCTGGAGCTTGTCGAATTTCAAAATCGCCCGAGTGTCGATCGTATTTTTATGTCCATGAAAATGGAGATATAGTTTTGGGTGTGTCTGCCCATCTGTATGTCTGTTTAGTTTGTCTGTTTGTGTTTCCGGATGTTTGCAGTCAGCATAACTCCAGAACATCTAGATGGATAACGATGATATTAGGTATGTGGGTAGATGTTGGGAAGATGAAGGTCAAGGTCAATTTTTGGACCCTCCGGTATTTGACCTTGGCACTGCAGAAGAAATTCTGTTTTTTTAAAATCTTTTGACCTGGATATGCTACGGTCTGGATTTTTTGGTGCCAGATAGCTTGTAACGTAAGGAATACGTGGTGTATGTTTGGATCCCCAAGCAGCTTGCTCTGGAACTGCAATGGATCTTTCGTCAAAATATTCCAAGGAGAATAACTGAACAAAGGAACGACCGATTTTTCGCTAGGTTTTTGCTAGGTTTGGTCTGGTATTAAACCGGAAACACAAAATTTCTTTCCTCGGCCTCCCCGCCTGCGGCACAGCTAATACACCCTGACATGTTCAACCGGTGTCTACTAAACATGTTCGTGATGTTGTCTCTGATTGGAACCTACAGGGGAGATCATATCTACGTCAACACTGATGACACGCAGAGATCATTTACCGCTACACTGCACTCTGAGCTGGTACCTGGTAGAACTAAGAACAAGCGCGAGTATTCTATCAAAACAGAATGGGGAACTTATTCTAGACACAGTTTTGGACCTTTTCCATACATTACACCTACAGAATCAGAATGCAAGTTCTGCTTCGACCCCCCTCTCATTTACAGGTATAATGCTCTCTGAGCAGGTAGCTTCAGTTCTGAATCAAATCTACGAACACTCACGGTACAACTTGTTAAATGGTTAAAAAAACGTACGACGCCGTACTGTTTAATGATAGGCGGCCAAACTATAATTGGGGCCAGGAACTCTACCGTGAGGCTGCTAACAGTTGAGCTACAGGGACATCCTTTCAGATTCAACATAAACTTTCAAAATCTCCTTCTTGCATATCAATTCATAGCTAGGATATAAGAACTTATCTCCAACAAGAACTCTCTAGTATCACTGACGAAAGGCACCGGATGGTGTCTGAAACGTCTGAACGTTTCCAAAATCATATCAAGTTGCTTGAGTAACTGCTTTCGAGCGTATCTTATTACCTGAATGCCTAACCTTCATCGAAGTACCTCTCAAAGTCACTTGGAGCGCGCCCTTGCTCCATTTTGTTCCCTGAGAGATGAGTTTGTCGGACTGCAGCCATGTCTACGCCTTGCGGCATTCAAAATGATCTTGTCGGAATTTTTGTTTGTTTTGCATACCCGCTAAATCGTCTTAAGGTGTAACGCACCAGGTTCGTACTGAACAGTACTCGCTTCATATCCGGACAGATTTATTTGATCCACTCACACCGAAAAGGTTCCCTAGTCTTCGATAAGTGTGGTGGGTTCTTTAACGTGCTCGAGGTACTCATTTTTTGTACCTAAGTGAAGTGAGGAAAGTCGTGCAAAGTGCCTTTCCCAAGGGCACAACGTCGGTGACACAGCATTTTGTACCCTGAGAGATGAGTTTGTCGGCCTGCAGCCATGGCTACGCCCTGCCAGATGCGGCATTTGGAGTGATCTTGCCGGAATGATTCGCCTAATGGAAGAAGAGCGCAGGGAGCCAGCTCGCAAATTACAAGGTCAAGGAACTACAGAAGACCATGAACTTGTCTGTGCGTGAATTTCTCAGAGCAGAAACTAATGATTAGCCTACTCTATTGTAACACTATATCAAAGTAGGAGTAGGATTTTAAGCTTTATACCTGTCTAAGCTTTATTACTATTTTGTATTGTGTGTAATAGTTGCACCGTGTACAATTGTCGTGCAATAAAATTCTTATAGAGAGATGAACTTCATTGAACTTTAGAACTTTATTGCATCCTAGTAGACCTCAAATACTTTATGAAAAAAGTCAAAATGTTCTGTCTCCCAATTACTAACTAATTGGAACCAGAAGCTCAGCTGGGCGGCTGCAACCAGTTGAGCCACTGGGAATTCTTAGATGGCTATGTGTGTACATGGATGATGAACGTTTATTTGCAAGTTCATGCTCGGAGGCTAATTGTGGGAGCATGGTGGAACCGTAGGGAACGTAAATGTGACAATGGATAGTGATGAGTATTATTGTAAAAAGAGACTACTCGAATACTAGTGTTGACAATTTCTTAACAGGCTGGGTTTGACTTCTTTTTTTGGAAGCAGAGGAAGATGATAATCTACGTCGCTATGTTTCTACCATAACCAGCAGGTAAATGGTGGAACCATAGGAGACATACATGTGACAACGAACACTTATAAACATTATTGTGGCTACTCGAATCCTAGTGTTGGCTATTTCTAAGCAGGTTGGGTTTGACTTCTTTTTTTGGAAGCAGAGGAAGACGATATTCCTACGTCGTTTTGGTGGAGGGGGGGGGGTTGTTAATATTTGGTTCCAATAACAGATGGCGCCTGAAATGATCAGACGAGAGATAAATACTCTGTAAGGCCTTGTCGAAGGGTAAGTCATTTGGGGACATGGCATTGGAGAGCATGTATCATTGTCGTGTGAGTCATCGAACCTTTCATATAACGTTGAAGAGGTTCATCAACTAAGTTACAGTTACTACAATAATAATGTCAATATTCTTCCAACAGTGACATTTTTTAGTTTGGAGGCATGTAACGTTACCTAACGTTATACCTTTAAAACTGTCACTGTCGGAAGAATATTGTAGTAACTTTCATATAACGTTTTATAACACTGTGTTGACGGGTTCGTGTCATCGATACTGCAAGCCTTGTGATTAGAAAGGTTATGGGTTAAGAAAGAAAAAAAGAAAAAACAAAGAAATAAAGAAAAAGGGTAAGAAAAAAAGAAGCAAGAAGGAGAGAAAAACAAACAAAAATGAAGAAAGAGTAGAGAAAGAAAGGGAAAAAAAGCAAAAACGAATTATCAATGAACACACATTGTGTTGACGGGTT
>NC_049981.1:30105733-30117901 GCF_000003815.2 Branchiostoma floridae
AGCAAGAACATTCAGAAATTTCTATCATATGAGGTGTTGAATAACGTTATATTCTTTATTTTTAGCGTTATTTTCACCTTCACCTTTCTCCTTGTCTCTCTTTCTCCCTCTCGTCCTTCTCAGCATTTAATGAAAGGCATCATTTCAAGCAATCTATATAAGTGGAAATGTCTCTAGGAAGGGAGAGATAAATTCTCAGCTAAACGCCATCGCATGGTGATCGCTCAGCAGACAAGGCTAATATCAGAACAATTGAAGCACACCACGCCGGCTAGCGTGATTAAAGAAGTAAATCTTCCCCACAGTAACTCAGGCAGGCTGACTAACTCTAGACTCCCGTTGCAGTCTTTGAAACGGAGCTGTTTTTTGTTGTTGTGTGTGTGTGTGTGGGGGGGGCAACCACTTCTATGCAACCATGACTTTTTGTGGGGGGGGGGGGGGGGTTGGTCCGCGATTTTCAACGTTGGCTATGTTATCTTGTGCCGGGAAAGGGAGTTTGTCGAGGAATGGATTTTGCTGTGGAATTGAGTTTGCCGTAGTAGCGAATCTTTGCCCAGTCCGTTCCCGGCAAAAAAGAACACAACCAACGTTGAAAATCGCGGACCAACGCCCCCCCCCAAATAAAACAGCGCCGCTCCGAAGACTGCAACGGGAGTCTAGACGAAGTCATGGTTGCATAGAAGTCTAACGTCTTGTTTGGCATTCTTGTAGCATAGCGGGTGGTCGGGAGGCCTCTAACCAAAGCCGAGGATTACTAAACCATCGGTCTTGGCGTTGATACTCTTATGGTGAGACCAAAGTGTGGAGATCGATCGCACAGCGATTCGTCGAGATATAAATCACACGGAGGCAGGACCCTGCGGCTGGTGAAGAAATAGCAGCGTTCCCCCCTTACCTTCAGGGTCATGCCTCCTCGTAATTTAGAGCTCGCAGACTCGCCGTCCAATCGATTTTCGCCTAATGTGAGGGGGGGTATAAGCTGTACTTAATTCAGCGATGCCTCGGTGACAAATTTCTAAGCTTTTTATAAGATTTTGGATTGGTCTATCGCAAAATTCCTGCTGATATTATTATTCGTAGTGTGCCCGTCAAACCCTCTCATGCCCTATATATTTCCCACAACTCATGAAATTAAAGTGGATCCAAATATTGGCTTTTTACCCGGTTAGCCGATTCTGACTTCGTCCATGTCCAAGAGATGCTACCATCTCATGGGGGATAAATTATCATTAGTGTTGGATAGACGTCGCCCGCTTCAGCATATGAGTGCTTGTGTTAGTAACGTTACATATTCTGCTAGCAGAGGTTGAGTCGCGAAGATATATTAGTAGTCGGGATTTGTAACTTGTTACCTCTCATAGAGCGAGCCGGTAAAAATCTACTAGACTACAACTATATCTCCGCGACTCAACCTCTGCTTGGAGAATAGTTAGTACATTGCTAGCACATTATCCACGATCTCCGGGCGTATCGATGGAAGATCGGCCATATTTAAGATCGACAGAGGGTTGTGCGTATTTTTCACCTGAAAACCGTCCCTGCCACATATAAGCCATAATTTGTACCTTGTACAATTGTCGTGCAATTAAGTTATTATTATAAGCGAGGCTTGGGCGATTGCCACAGAATCGTCGTCCGATAGATTTTCGCCAAATGTGACAGGCCTAGTCTGCCTCGGTTGTTGCTTGTGCATGTGAGTGCCGTTAGCTAGTACGTTGCCTGTTTGTAAAGTATCGGTTATAACGTTAGGATACAGGCCTTTTCTGATGCGAGTGTTGCTTCAGAATGTGTGCCGTTAGTACACTGCCTGTATGCATACATGTAAGTGTCATAAGGATAAAGGCCTGCCCGGTTGTTGCTTCAGCATGTGAGTGCCGTTAGTTAGTACGTTGCCTGTGTGTAAAGTGTCGGTTATAACGTTAGGATACAGGACTAGTCTGCTGCGAGCGTTGCTTCATCATATGAGTGCCGTTAGTACACTGCTTGTGTGTAAGGTGTCGGTAATGTTAGGATACAGACGTGGTTTGCCTCAAGTGTTGCTTGTATATGTGAGTGCCGTTAGTACATTGCTTGTATGTAAAATGTCGGTAACGTCATGTCACAGGTCTGGTCTACTGCGAGTCTACCTCGGTTGCTGCTTGTGCATGTGAATGCCGTTAGTTAGTACGTTGCCTGTGTGTAAAGTATCGGTTATAACGTTAGGATACAGGCCTTTTCTGATGCGAGTGTTGCTTCAGCATGTGTGCCGTTAGTACACTGCCTGTATGCATAAGTGTCATAAGGATACAGGCTTGCCCGGTTGTTGCTTCAGCATGTGAGTGCCGTTAGTTAGTACGTTGCCTGTGTGTAAAGTGTCGGTTATAACGTTAGGATACAGGCGTGACTCCGGATGTAATGAGCCTTGGCGCGAACACCTGCTACACTATGTCGGCTGACACACATCAGCGGGCTCGGTAACGATTTCAACACGTAGTCACGGTCTCAAAGGTTCGCGCGTCGCTTTCGAAACGATATCATGTCGCTACACAAAACGTAATCGGACGTGCTTGTGGCACCTGCTAGTGCTTGGAAACAGTAATCGTGCGAAAACGTCAATTTGAAACAAAATTATAATCTTTACCCATAAATGTAGTACGTAGTCGGATGCTTTGGTAATATGAATGTCTTCAAACGCCTTTTTCTTTGCAAATTTTTCAATCTGATTTTCTCGTTTAGGTGTAAATTCCATCGCTTTAAGGGAAATTGTTATAACTTGACTTGAAATCCTAGAAATAGAAGAGACTATCAAACTTGTTAATAGTTGACACTAAGTTATAAATGAAAGAAGTGAACACGGAAATCTTTGTAGGACCTCTCTGTGGTTAAAATGAAAACTTACAATTAAAAGCACGCAAGGGAAAAAAATAACAGGCTTAGAGGTACCATCTAGATCCAAATGGTTCCAAAATCCCCGAATAAGACCAGATGACAGTTACCCATTCCAAGAATCATCACACGCTGGCCTCCGTTGTATCGGACAGCTAGCAGCCAATCAGTCTGATGCGTTAGCATTCAAGCACAAGTTGGTAAAGTCTGCCTATGACGGACTCAGTTTACAATACAGTCTTGACCAACCTTGCACTTGGTCCACTTCTTGTGGGTGTGGCTCATGTGTGGCTTTGAGGCCGCGCTAGGCAATAGTTTTATAAGTAGTGCTACCCAGATTATTCTTTCCATATATATATATGACCTGTATCATGACCTGTATTGTATGTATTGATGTTGTTGCTTGTATGTTATTGATTTGTATGTACTGGTGTCATTTTTATGTGAGGGAGGGCAACTTGTAAAGGTTGTTCGAACCTGTTTTGCCCTCCCAATCACTGTGTGATGAATCCAAATAAACAAAATAAACACGTTTCGCCATGTTGATTTGATTATGTATCAACTGAGAAACCCAAAACTGAAAATTGCTGCGCGCAGGGATGTCATCCATGTAATCAAATCAACATGGCCTTACTATACGTGATATCCTTACGCCCGGCTCCATTGAAAGTGAAGTGTTCCCTGCGCTACTCTGCTTGCAAATTGCGACATCGGGTGTAAATCACTGCATGCAGCAGCAACAGCCATTCCACCCAAAACGATCGCCAACTGTTACCCTTTGTGCTACACAAAATAGCTCCACCCGTTAAATCATACCCGTAGACATTCAAACAGTCGCTGGGGGATAATTTGAAGAGATACGCCCTGCACAACTTTGCAGTCTTTTGTTCCTCCCCCACATGCCATACTATATACACTCGCGGGCGCCGATGTGCCAGATGTGGACCCTTAACCCAATTTGTCCTCACATTACGAAACGTTTCCTGCAGGGTCTGGTTTTCATTGTGGCTTTATGATGACAGATATGTTTACTCTTGTAGGACTGTTGGACCATTTGATGCTTTCGTCTTGGTCGTTTGTTTCAGACAGATAGCGGATTGTGACCGATCATATTACGGGCACGTTAAAGTATCTAATCTGGGGGGTATTTGGGAGTAACTGAATCATTCTAATTAATTGCTCTTAGTACAGTGTAGTAAACGTTATAAGGGGATTTCTACGAACTGCAAATATGCTGTGGGGCATTATCACGTAAAATATCATGTGTAAATGGTCACAGGCAACCCGTAACAATTTTCGTAATCGGCAAATATAAAATTTTGAGGTATTTTTCCAGATACATTGTACCTGTAAAAAAACAACTCATTTTGAGCCAAATAGTTATATGAAGATTAACGCCATTTTATCATGGATTATTCACGATATGGTAATAGACGCTCACCTTTTCTTCCCTACTGTAAAAAAATTCAATTATATTCTAGGAGGCGATAACCCTTACTGTGCACAAATAGGTAAATATTGTTTACACCTTAGCACCAGTAGCGTAAATGGCTCGTATAATTTCAAATTTTTATCTATTTCTATGGTTGTATGTAGGTCAACTCTTTTTTATCCCCTTTTTGTATGTATATCTATAGAAGATAAAGATTTTTGCTATGTACATCCCAGTAAAATACTGCAATCTTTACGCTGATATTTGTAATCAGTGGGTATAGATATTTAGGAAAGATTTACTTATCATTGGATCTGCGGAATGCCTCGCTCTGACTGTGTTATTTTACTATTCAGCAAGAGGAAATAGAATCATAGTAGTTATGTCCCTGTCCAGGGTGCTGAAACTGTTGTTATTGAAAACACAACTTGGGATCGTGTTCTGTTAGAATTCTCTGAGCTGTCCCCTCAATTGAATTCAAATGATCTTGACTGCGCAAATAATATTTTAAAACCCATGTAGTGGCTGATTTCAATGTTACGGCAATCGTATGTAAATATTTGATAATCCAACTGTATGTATGTTATTGTTATTTGAAAGAATTGTCTGTTGAGAAGTCCAAGAAGATTGTTGGTGTACCGCCGGGCACGCTACTTATGGATTTTCGCAATGAAGTCTCATCTCAAAGGCTTTCACAGTGCAACGCTTGATGCCCGGCTACATCGCTGTTTTGGTCCATTGGTTAGTGGCCCTGCCTGTAAACCAAGAAGTTTGAATCACCGCATTTTTGGCGCATCCGACGTGCAAGACTCATTAGGACTGTATGTATGTTTTATACTTTGTCTGACCCTTGCCTCTTCCCTCATGACCTCAATGAAAAGTGGCCTGCAGGCCGATTTGAGCTTTCATAAATTAAGAAGGGTTTACCTAACAAACAAACAAACAAACAAACAAACGATCAAGCCATTGGCAATGGTCGCAGTCCTTAGAACGAGACTGTATATTGCGCTTGTCGCAAAGCCGCAAATACGCGACACATATCGTCTGTCTTCTCTGTCACGACCAGTGGTAGATAAGATCACCTATATTCTCAAGTTCATTTGAGCCCGACTGATTTGAGATCACTTCCACTTACACCTCCTTCCAAACGGCAACGTTATATGTATAAATAAGCACGTTCAGATGTTCTTCAATTGACATGACAAAACCATTTGGAAAACGCAAGACCAGAACAGTAAAACCCATAACCAGCCAATTCGGTGACCCACATAAAATCAATATGTTGGTTTCCCCCCATCTAAAGAGCCAATACCATCTGTAGACTGGACAACACGGTGTCAATCGGGGGCGTTTTAGGATGGTGACCTTTGACTTCAAGACGATGAATTTGTCAGTAGCAGAAGGGTGGGGGTAGATAGAGCTGTTATTATTGTCCATTGTTCCCCCAATCGTACATTGGAAAGCTAGACATTTCGCCAGGGCCAATAGAACTTATTTGTCAGCCAAGGCAGTTTTCTGGTGTCTATCAAGGCCGGTAAAATCTCTCCCTGCATGTCATCATGACTCCTCCCCGGAGTGCTTATCTAAGGTTCTTCGGGAAGACCTGCCTTGGCTGCCGAACAAATTCTCTGCTGGCCTTGGTCAAAAGTCTGATTTTCCAGGGCAACCAAATCGATCGGCTTCGATCCAAACAATTACCTGCTAACAGCCCTGCAGTTCCGAGGCACTGGCCTCGCCATAGCACCAGGAATGTAAACATACGTCAACACTAATCATGCCGCTTCTCCTGTCACCATACAAGCAAAGCTGATGAAACTGTGACATGAAACAAATTCTATAGATTTCTTTTATTTCACAGGAAGCATAATGATAATAATGATGATAATGAAAAAAATCTTTATTGCATGTTTATGCCCGTAGGCTAAATGCACAAATGACCACAAATGGTCTAAGGCTAAAGGATGAAGAGAAAAAAACGACTAAACTTATACCGTAATTCTAAACTGGACTATAGGAAATATCACAGCATTATTGTTAATCGCTGTATGTAATATTTTCTTCTCTCATAATGCGTTAATCACATGATCATTCGTGCATGACATCAAGTATTTAAAAGTATCCTGCTCATGATGCTAAATCCATTCTACAGATAGGTTGCATTAGATATGTCATCGATTGTAGTGATATAAGTCGTGATATTATGATACTATTTATTTTTCCACGATAGATACAAACACCAGTTTGGTGACCCGCACAAAATCAATATGTTGGTTTTCCCCATCTAAAGAGCCAATACCATCTGTAGACGGGACAACATGGTGTCAAGCGAGGTCGTTTTAGGGTGGTGACCTTTGACTTCAGGACGATGAATTTGTCAGTAGCAGGGGGTGGTTAGACAGAATTCCTGCAGAATGCAACTTCTTCTGTAGAATAAAGAGTTCCAATGTTATCACGTGTTACAACAGATGTTTATTGGTTTAACTATCACCAACACAGTTCACTGCTCTCTAGAAATCGAACAGTTTAACCCGGCTGTCGGATCAATGTCCATTGCTGCAAAATAATTAGAGAGGTACTACTGGTAGTTGGATAAAGATCCATACCGGAGACCAAACAGTTCACTCGTTAATTTTGTACTTCACTTCATTTGTTAATCTTTTATAGCTTTGGTTATTTATTCATCTAAACCTTTCACCTTATCTGTTTTTTTTTTGGGGGGGGGGGGGGGAGGGGGTGGCTCACGAAAAGCTTCTGTCTCATGCATGTTTTCCTCTTCTAGGATATTTTTTCTCAGATTGTGGTATACATGCAAAAATACGTAAATGAACAAAATAACTGGTCACTAGCGACTTTCAACACAAAATGTGGGCGCATCATTGTATATTACACTGCATATTACAAATATTCAGAATCTGAATGATTTATTGGTTAAACATCGCAGCGTAAAGGCTGAATTGCGTGATACATTACATGGTAGAGTGCTCACATATCCTAGATATCGTTCTTTCAGATTACAATTAAAACGGCTGGTGTATTTCATTACTGCATAATTTAGCTCGAGGACAGTACGAATATCTACTATGTAAAATGGCTCTATCTCGCAATGGTAATTCTCCCCATCTAGATTTTTCCCAAAGATTGATTCAAACATTTGCGTAGGCAAATGGCTCTCTCGACGAATCTTGTAATTTCATCAATGCTGTCTAAACCAATAAACAAACAAATGATTCACCAAAAACACAACAAAATCCAAAGTGTAAAAACATAACCTTTTCGGCAGAGGTGTTACATGTAAGTAACGCGTTTTGAAACAGGCCTTTATTACTCAGTTATTATGGATGTTCCAAGCGCGCAGGAAAAGGTTGCAGTTACATCAATGGAAAGGCCGAGTCATTCTCAGAAGCCCCATTCCGGACATACCTGTGATTTACCCGTACGGCCGGTAGCGATCAATGTCAGGGGCATGGGGAAATAAACGTGAAGGGACAGGTGTACGTGCCGAATGCCACATCAAAACTATAATTATTTTTCGTGGAATGTAATAATCTTTGGAAATAATCATAAACAAAGTGATATCACACCCCACCTTTGTATGCTGTTGCTAGAATGAAACTTAGATTAAAAGTTTTGAAACCGATTTTGACTTTGAGGTATTGTGATAATGTCACAGGTGCAATTACTAGTAAAAAAATGCTATGCCGTACAAAAAGACGGCCAGTTTTTTAGTCAAAACCCGTGATAGCTGCCTTTTCACGTGATAACGGTTATCACAATGGTAATCAAATTATTTCACCAGTTCATAACTCTTTAACGATACAGTGAATTAATGAGATAGAACCCCTCTATCTCATTTTCGTCACTAAATGGTACATGTCATTAGTGAATTAAATGAGTTAATAACTAACAAACAAACAAACTAAGGCGAAACAAGTTCCCAAATATCACGTTTTTGGTCTTGAAATTCGTTTCAGAACTAAATAAATGTGACAAATAATCAAGTCTCAATTGATATTCAACCAACAGCACGAGTTGGTGCCCTTTTTAGCACTATCATATATCACCACTTAAGTACTCCCCGTCTCTCGTTACTAATCTGCTTATCCGCCAGATGAGAATGTTATGCAAGGTTAGCCACTGGTGGCAGCGGAGTTACCCGACTCCAGATCCTGCCACATGTGTGTCTACAATAGGGTTATCCCATCTACAATCTTGGGGAGAGGGGTCGGGCTTTGAAATGTTATAATCTCATCTTTTCTGGGCCCTTTTCCCTTACACAATCCTACCATATAGCACGTTGAAACTTTGATACTCCTTGAAAGTGATATCCTTTTTCGTTCCGCGCTGTTAGATGCCCTGGGTATTGATGTATTTTGTCCTTCCGCGGTCATTCTTTAAATGCCGACTCTAAATCGTAACAATAAAGATCATGATGAGTCGATCAATATGTCTGACTTTCAGACTGTGCCGTTGCCATGACTACCGACTGACTGGCGCAGTATCCGGCCGGCCGCTGGACCGTGACGTCGTCGTTCCCCGTCCTTGCGTGGTGTGTATCTTTATCTTTATCTGTCTGTATCTATATAACCGGTGTGTGGTTAGTGTTCGGCATCAAGTACATTGTACAGGTGTATTTGCCTGTTTGTGGTGTTCAGCATCAAAGACAGGTTTGTTTTCTTGTTTGTTGATTGAGTTTGGCACTAGTGACAGGTGTGTTTACTTGTGTGTGTGGATGGTGTTCAGCACCAAGGACGGGTGTATCAGCCTTTGTGTGAATGATGAAAAGATTCGTTTTTTCTGGTATGCAATTCGTTCAGCGGTCTGTATCAGTGTCTTACTATCTATTTTGCTCGTACAACCACCGTTCGGCGTAACACACAAGCTTCGCAGAAACGCGGCGCGGCAGCAACTGGTTATATTACACTGAACGACCTGTCATAACTAGCTTTTGGACATCTATCTGTGCAAGTGTTCTTTCAAACTATCCAGAGAAGATGCGACTTCTGTGCTTGGTGAAAGCAAATTCCACTCTACGATAGTTCGAATAGTACGAATTTTTGAACACATCAATCCTAGGTTGGTAACTTGAAGGCATGACTGTCTCTTGTTCATTTCTGAGCTGGTATTAGATACTTATCAGTCGGTATATGTAAACGAGTTTATTGATCATTTCGTACATCGTGCAAAGTCTGGACATTTTCCTTCTGTCTTCAAGTGACGTCCTCTGCCGATCTGTTTTCATTTTGGTAACACTAGCATCCCTGTTGTAGTTGTTTGCACAGAATATGGTAGCCTGGTTCCGTACCCTTTCCAATTTATCTTTGTATTTCTTTGTACACGGATCCCATACAGTTGCAGCATATTCAAGGTTAGGTCTTACCAGTGACGTGTATGCAAGTGATTTAACCCTTTATTGGTCATTTCGTACATCGTGCAAAGTCTAGATATTTTCATTCTCTCTCTCTTCCAGTGCCATCCACCGTGAGTGTCAGCAGTGCCTACCGCAGCAGGGCCCCGCCGAGCCGTCCACATGGTGTTGCCGACAGTGCCTTTCCCGGAGTTGTCCGTCCTCGTGGCGACTGTCGTGGTGTGGACGTCACATACCGTACAAGGTGAGAAGAAAAGGAGACACTCTTTCTCTTTTGGAAATTTTTTTGTTGAAAATTTTCTATTATTTGAGTATGAAGTGATAATTTGAAGCTTACCTTCGTTTGTTTTGGACGCATGTCGCATAAAGTGACTATTACTTTTGAATGTATATTCACTACATTTACCTACTACTCTTATTTGTATTAACAGCGTTCTTTTTGAGCAAAGGTAGAAGGTGATAAGGGGAAGAGATAAGGTGAAACTTGGAAAACTGTAATTACGCGCTTCGGGAAAGGGTTGCTGTCCACTGTTCATTGTATCCGTCGAAAAGAGCGTAACGTTACATATTGCGCGTCGTCTGTCTTTTCTGTCACGGCCAATTAAATGGAAGGCTCCCTCTTCCATGCTCTAAACCTGTTCACTCACACTGTCTCACTGCGTATTTTCTCTCTCCCCCTGTAGGTAACAACCCTCCGTTCTTCACCATGACGCAGCAAGAATGGATATGGACTCTACCAGAGGACACCCCGAGAGGTAAGCTGGATAATCATCTATATATCCGTTGTATTTAAAACAGGGTATAACGTTATAGGGATGTCAAGTTTACAGACGCTCGTTTCATATTGCAATATTTTCAATAATCCTATATACCGTTTTTAAAAACAACGGATATAGGTTACCCCGCGAATAAAGGTGAATTAGCGTTAAGCAATCAATCACACTGGGAAAACGTCATTGATTCAGCTTTCCAGCAAAATTTGTCAAATTCTTTGTTACCGTTTTCTTCTCTCCTAGTGCTAGCGTTTCTGAACGCTACAGTTGTTGGACGATTCTTGCGAAGTGTACTAAAAGAACATACTAGTACTATTTCTAGAAATGTTAAGTTAAACGACCAGATGGTTGATACTTATTACATCGTTTTTAAAACGTTTCCGACGCGCAATGCACCTTTGGACTGTTGACCTCTTTGACCTGGACAGCAGAATATTTCATCTGCCACTAGGAGAGTGTGAAAGGCCCATGATTTGCAAGGCCATGGTTTTCTTGATGAAGAAAGTTTGAAGGTGTAAATTAGTAAGACGTTGCCGTATGATAGTGAGCATAAATACGCCTAGTACCTTCTTAAAGAAGATATATTTTCGGGCTCATGTGTGTGTGTGTTTTGACACTTGGTTTTGAACAGCATAACTCGAGAAGTCGCGGCTGAAACTTCAGGATACTTGGCATGTTGGTAGGAGTTGACAAAAGAATGGAAACTACAAATGTATTAGATTATAGTCATCTTGCGGCTTTCTACAGAACTGCAGCTGAACTTCCGGTTTTGATGTCTCATTATCCTTATTTTCCAGGAACAGCCATAGCGCAGTTGACCGCGGTAGACCCGGAGGGAAAGTCCGTTTTGTATGGGGTGGAGGGGGAGATAGGACAGAGGTACTTTCTAGTGGACCCCGTCACTGGTATAGTGGAGCTGTACAGGGAGTTCGATAGAGAGGTACGTCATGCTTCATGTACATGTTACACTAGTTAACTTTTATCCGCGAGGTTACCTATATGATATCTGTTGTGGTTAAAAACGACGTGTTGTGAGGATATTAAGCCAACAGAGGGTGGTTTCAAATTGCAACATATTCAAAGCATTGCAATCTGAAACCACCGTCTGTCGACTTGATATCCCTAAATACCTGATTCTGAATAATAGCAACTTCCATATTATGTAATATAAAGTCAAACTTAAAATAAATATGACCTCCGAGAAATTCCAGCACTATATAACACAAAAGGAAGTTGGAAAATTTCTTTGTGGTATGACAACTTTGTGGCATGTTTTTACAAGGACAAGCAAGGTGTTGGTCCAACTCAGGACACTTACAGAATGATGTTGGAAGCATGGTGGATTATATTATGTTATTAGCATATCCTCTTCCATTTGTCTGCGGGCATAATCAAATCCATAATGCTCCAGTGTTCAAAATCTGTTTTCCACTGTTTCAGGTTGATGATGAGTACACAGTCAAGTTTTCCGTTATTGACGACGCACCTGCAAATAAGGTAACCACTTTGTGTACTTACTAGGGGTGGGTATCAGTAAAGAAAATTCAGGTACAGGTTTGGTTCAAGTCCAGAGGATCAGGTCCAGGTCTGGACCTGAACCTAGTCCTAATTATCTGTGAAAACTTGTGAACGGGCAATACTCAAAACAATGGTCCATTTCATAGGACATAGGAATTTTCTTTTACCCAACCAGTTTTTCTCACCTGCTCTGTGCTTTGAAGAATCCCAGCATC
>NC_049981.1:30118001-30120611 GCF_000003815.2 Branchiostoma floridae
GAGGAAAGATGTCTGACAGACATCGAAACAGCAGCAGGTGAGAACAACTGTATGGCTAAAAGCAGATTCCTATGTCCTATAATCTACCAACCTGATGAAATTATTTTTGGAAATGGTCCATTTCTCTGAAGTCAACTGGCATTCTAAAATGCTATCTTTATGTAATCAACATCAACTGCCTCTGTTTTAGACCAAGTTTGACTGCAAAAATTTGGTAAAAATGTGTTGAATCTGTCTGTTTGTAGGTTGAACACGAGGCCACAATCTACATCACAGATGTTAACGACAATCCTCCAACATTTGAGGGGACTCCCTACGAAACTAAAATACCAGAGGTATGTGGTACAAATGAGATAGCCTGATGAATCTACTCTTCCAATACAAAAACTTGTGTATTTACCTTTGTGTGGATGGCATTCAGCACCAAGGACAGGCATGTTTTCCCTGTGTGTGGTTGCTGTTCAGCACTAGGGAAGACATACTTGCCTGTGTGTGGGTAGTGGTGGTGTTCAGCACCAAGGACAGGCATGGTTGGCTGTGTGTGAATGGTGTTCAGCACCAAGGACAGGCATGGTTGGCTGTGTGTGAATGGTGTTCAGCACCAAGGACAGGCATGGTTGGCTGTGTGTGAATGGTGTTCAGCACCAAGGACAGGCATGGTTGGCTGTTTGTGGATGGTGTTCAGCACCAGGGACAGATGTGTTTGGCTGTCTGTGGATGGTTTTTAGAACCTGTTACAGGTGTGTTAACCTGTGAGTGAATGATGTTCAGCACCAAGGACAGGGGTGTTTACCCAGGTGTGGATGGTGTTCATGGACATCAGGAGAGTTTGCAAAACCTGGCATATCTTGAGTTTTATCTAACACTAGTTCACCTATATCCACGGGAAACCTATATCCATTGTATTTAAAAACGGTATTTTGGAATGTCGACAGAAGGTGTATGGTTTGAAATTGTGATATTTTGAAAATATTGCAATTTGAAACCACCGTCCATAGGTTGATATCCCTAAATACCTTTTTTTTAGATACAACAGATATGGGTTACCCCGCAGATAAAGATGACTTAGCGTTACAGCCTTACGACTGCTGACCCACCCACAATGTTACCTTTGAAAATATCACTATCCGCCACAAGGCTTTCATTATGCAGGTGGTCTATTGATTTTTGGATAAAACGGCAGGTATTTTTATTGTCCTCATCAAGCTATGCAGCCTGGCCTGATGCAGCCATCAGCTCTAAACTATATCCAATTTATTTTTACGGCGCCCTTTTGAAATCAGGCCTTCCCAACTTGTCAGTTGAATTGGGAAGTGATGTTGTAACCTTACATGTAGCACTGTCCTTTAAAACTTTAGCTGCAATTGGTGTCAAAATGTTACATTCAATTTCTTTTTTAATATGATCTAGGGACACAACAAATAATTCTTATGAATGGTATTCATTTTGGGCTGAAGTAAGGTAATAATCATTATGGAAAAGTAGTTTTAAGGCAAAATTACTTTACACTCCAGGTGTCAAAATACTGGGTGCATGTGCACCCAGGTGCACCCAAAATTGGAGCTGTGCACCCAATTATTTTCTGTGGGTGCACAGGGTGCACCCAAATATTTTCTTGCGTTTATGTATGTAAAGATATCAAAGTATACTTAGTCTAGTATACATCATATCATCATGTTCTTGACATCTAAGTGTTAGACAGATAATAAAAATGTCTGTCATAGTATTGTTTAAGAATTTGATAATTGTAACTAAGTTTTATTATTAGGTTATTATTTGAATTTAAGTGGTGCACCCAAAAATTTTTTGGTGCACCCAATTTTTTAAGCTGGGTGCACCAGTGCACCTAATCCCAAAAATAAATTTCGAGCCCTGCACTCACTCACTCACTAGCTGTCTAGTTTTGCTTCCATTCCCTGTTCTGCAAGGGTTGGGCGTTGCATGGTGTCGTTTACATATAGGTCTGATTGCTGATCTCCAGTTGCCTCTGTCAAGCGGTTGGCTTTTTGCAACTTTAGTTTTCAAACATCTTGGACATTGTCTACCTGTCTCCTCTTGGGCCTATTCTGGCCCACTACAGATAACTTCATGACCTTTCTTGGCCAGTTGTCATGGGTCATTTGATCTGATACATTTCTCTTCATCTTCACAGGACTTACCAGTTGGCAGTACAGTGTTCACTGTACAAGCCCGAGATCCTGACAAGGGTGCCGGGGGAACAAACACTTTCTTCTTTGATCCTGTAAGTACTTGGATACTTTATTTAGCCCATTAACTGTCATACATAATTTGTAGGTAGCTTATCTTCCTGGATAAATTACATGAAATCTTAACAACAGTACTGGTATTTACAGACTATAATACTTTATTTTTATTGTTTACCTTGTAATGGCACACCTTTTAGCCACCTTACAGTTGAGCTCCTGGTTCTAATTATTTGGTAATCCTGGGTCCAATCTTAGGTAGGCTATCCTGGTTGGGGCTGACTGTTTTTTTGAAGGGTCATAGAGTGCAGGCCCCGTGTTTTAGGAGGTGCCTCGAGCACGATTAAAGGGGAAGGGATAGCAACTCCCTCCCTGTAAGATGTACCCTGCTACAAAAACAGCAAAG
>NC_049981.1:30283145-30355943 GCF_000003815.2 Branchiostoma floridae
CTTGTAAAACAGAAGTCAGACCCAACCCAGTTTAGAAATAGGCAACACTGGGAATCGAGTATGCTATTTTTACAGTAATGTTTATCACTATTCATTGTCACGTGTATGTCTCCTATTCCACCATGCATGTACTTTCAATATAGCCTCCACCAGGCCTTTCTACGGGGGTGCAGGGATCGTAGATTTTGGCAAAAATAGGGAAATTGGCCAGGGGGGTCAGTCCATGCCCCCCTCCGGAGCTGCGCGGCCGACCAACTCCTCCGGTAGCAAAACGTACTCCCCTGGCAAATTATTCTCTCTATAATAGCCAGCAAAGTCAGTCTGTTAGAGACTACTTGCAATTAGCCTCCAGGCAATAAACTATCAATAATACATGTGAATAATACATGACTTAGCGTTACCTGTCCTGCCATTATTGGTGACTCACTCTCACCAAGTACGTTATATTTCGTATGACGTCCTTGCTCTCACCTTGGTCTTCCATGGCCGTCCTTCGGTGCGTCAGGGTAGAACTGTACGCCTCCGAACAACAACATAACAGTACAAAGACCACAAACAACTGCCTCGGAGACGCCATGGTCTTTATATATACTCTTAGTCCCAGCTTAGCCTACTAGGTAGTCTTGTCTCTACAGGTAGCTATCAACAGGTGTGAACAAGGTGAGAATATTTCCCGAGCTGCGTCATACAGGTGAGTTACAGTTACCTGCGAAAGGTCAAAGGTCGCTTGCCTTTGTTGTTACGTGACGGCAGTGAAACGCAACGTTTGTTTCTAACGTGACTCGGGATCCTGTGACAACTTCTCAGCAAGCTGGAGGCAAAGTTGCGCAAAGTCGTACGATAAATTACATCTATGCCCGTTTACTTAGTGCGCTCACATTTAATTCCACAGTAACGATTTGTCATGCATTTTAAGTACGCACTGGAACTTTGAAATATCATTCTAAACATAGTAGCGTTAATACTAAATTAATATTGTAAAAACTAGACAAATTTTTCCAAAGTGTCTTTATGACATCATTTCCTAAATCAAGAAGGAGTCAAGACGAAGTTAAATATCCGACCTGTTATTTTCGTCTTCCATGATCGAGATGTTTCACATAACATCTCTTTTATTGTGTAAACATTATACAAATGAAGAACCACATAATTTTTTTCACAGAGTTAGGAGGACATCACACATAGAGCTACAGCTGAACACACGAATACAATAACATAAAGTTGGTTTTACAGTAATACGTGGACATCTAGTCTAGGATAATGGTAAAATTGAGTTCTCTGATTTTCTTGTGTCTTAATTGGCACATAATCAATGATATTCTGACGTACATGTTGCAAGAGGAGTTTTGTTCGTTGTTGGTTCGGCAAAGAGATTGGTGCAATCTTTCCAGTCGTACCCCTTTTGTAAACGGCATAGGATTTTTACACTGGTGAAAAATATACCGAGAACGTCTGGACCAAACGATATTCTTTAACAATTCCGTGTAATATTTATCCTTTATTGCAATCATACAGCTTTCCTGTACAAACTTTCATGTGCAATTCTCGCCTTCACAAACCCGAAACATGGTCAAAAGTGCAAAACATCTTCACTTTTTAACAGGTCCTGCTGAATAACAATTCTAAACAATAGAACAATAATATTTAACAGATCTACCGGTTCCAGGGGTGCCTAAGCATTTTCACGATCCCTATGAAATTCGTACGAATATTATGTGATACACACGAATCACTATGCGAAAACGCACGAATATTATGAAATTCGCACGAATCACTATGCGAAATCGTACGAATTTTATGAAATTCGCACGAATCACTATGTGACACACACGAGCCTTATGTGATTTGCACGATCCTTATGCGAAATTGCGCAACCACTGGCGGGGTCACGTGACAAACGGAGCGGGATTTTCAAGATGGCGGCTTCGCCGCTTCGGCGACTGAAAATACGATGTAACACGCCGAAATGAAGCTAAACAGTAGCTCACAGGCTATCAAATACATCTTTGCGACGGTAAATGTCCATTCCATGCCTTGAAATATAAATATCTCGGGTAGAAACGCTCAAAATCATGCCTCCTCCCGGCCGCCGTTTTTGCATAAGGATCGTGCAAATCACATAAGGCTCGTGTGTGTCACATAGTGATTCGTGCGAATTTCATAAAATTCGTACGATTTCGCATAGTGATTCGTGCGAATTTCATAATATTCGTGCGTTTTCGCATAGTGATTCGTGTGTATCACATAATATTCGTACGAATTTCATAGGGTTCGTGCAAATGCTTAGGCACCCCTGGGTTCAGTTCAGTTCATCCTCTGAAGAGAGAGGTGACACCAGGATTTCCACTAGTTCCTGTCCAGCATGACAAAGCAAAGCTTGTCCACCTGATGCCCTGCGTCCTCCATGAGTAACATTTCCTAAGAGGGTCTTCAATTACTCTTTTTCGTAAAGTTCGTCCACCTGAATCCCTGTGTCACGGTCACCCATAAATAACTTCCTAAGCACCAAGAAAGGCGAGGCTCATCCGGTTGCCAGAGCGGGGCCGCTCCAGATGATACATATTGTGCACCAATGTACAAACATCTTCGTGTATTCTGCTGGAGAACTGCACTAGGAATAGATTTTGTGCACAGAGATAAAAAAAATCAACTAGCTTTATCTAAGGCCACAACAATTTAATTCCTTGGTTCACGGATTCGCTCGCTCCTATTTTTTGGGGAAAAAAAAAAAAATTACCACTCTGCAAATTTTCACCATTAATGAAACCATTCACCAACTTTCTGGTGTAGCAAATTGGCCTTTATATTATAAGCTCCTTAAAGTGTGGGTACAGGTGCTGTTACTGTACAATAATAGTGTTTTTGTACTTTTTACAAGCTGAAAACTTTTTTTCTTCATGTTTTGGATTTAAGCCATTACCTTTACCCCAACCATTTTACAATTTTTATTTTTATTTTTATTTCGCCCTCTCGCTCCATATTTTTTATGAAAAAATCCGTGAACCAAGAAATTAAATTGGTGTGGCCTAAACGACTGCTCTTTTATTCTTACTCAAACACATTCATACAATCATGTGATGACCAGCCCCTCCAGCTTTATCCTACCACTAGCTACACAGGGTATCTGCTACTTTACCTGTAACAATGGTGACTGACATCTTGTCATGGATATGACCTTTTTTGTAATTTGGAACATAAGAAGAAGAGGAAGAAGAAAAAGAGGAAGAAATGGAGCAAAAAAGAATATGTTTCCATTTCGTGAAGGTAAACATAACAATAGTATGAACATTCATGTATTCATTTTTCACAATGGTTACTGTTTGGCATGCTATGTCTGACTTGTCTATGTGTTAAGTACTGTAACATGTATATGAAGTTATGTGTGTACAAAATTTGTTCAATGTGAAGCCATAATAAATTCGAGCCCTTCTTCATACATGGATGATCAAATGAACAAATTCAACTACTGTCCACGTGCATATTTGAACCATGTGAAAATGATCCTACACTGTATTAGATATAGGGTATTGTTGTGCATCTGTCCTTCCATCGTGATGACTCCTGAACTATTGATGTAATACCTATAACGTTATAGTAAATGAATGCTATGATGTATAAATGAGTACAGTTGTTAAGGTACAGATACACCAGATATTCAGGTACAATTCTACAGGTACAGGCATTAGGTACACAGCCATAGTGGCATTAGAATATGGCATGTCACTTTCCTAAAGACATATACATGTAGTTGTAGTAGGAACTACATGAACTTTATCAAAAGTGATTTTTTCTGGTTGAAACAACACATTATCTACCACCAAAGACTTTACACTAGTCCACCTTTATCTGTTGGGTAACCTATATCCGTTGCTTTTAAAAACGGGGTATTTGGGTATATCACCTTGACGTTCGTTATTTTCAAATTGCAATGTTTTTAGGATATTGCAGTTTAAACCTATCACCCATCAACTTCATGTGCCTAAAACCCTGTTTTTAAAAGCAACAGGTATAGGTTACCCAACAGATAAAGGTGAACTAGCGTTAATTGCTGTGGCACTCAGATGGCTGAATAGTAATCATAGACACATGCACCACTAAAGGGCAATATCTAATCCTTTGCCTAGCAGAAAGTGGCATTTCTGGTGTAGAATTACCTCTATAGTGATCACAATTCATTATCTAAGGTTTTTAATTTTGTCTGAAAAACAAGTCAGTTTGCTCAAGTGACCCCAAATACACTTAAACAAGTCACATACATGTATCTACGTGTACACTCGGACCTGCTTTCAGCAAGAGACTGAGTAAAAATGGTTGCTGAGGACAGGGTGGGGTTAACTATGTAAAGATGAACAGGACTTCTGAAAAAAAGTTTCATCAGGTTGGTTATATAGGATATAGGAGAATTCTTTCTACACAACCAGCAGTACATTGCTTACGATCTGGATAAGAAAGTCAACCCCGGTGATGAACCGGGACGAGGGGGCATACAAGCTTATTCACGTTTGGGATTGTTTTCTCACCGCAAAAGCGCCACCTACATTGGCTACATATAGCGGTGAGAAGCAGAACTCCAGTTAGAAGCTCTGACGAAGGTGTCTGAGAGGCATCGAAACGTAAGCAATGTAAGTACCTGCTGATTGTGTAAAAAGAATTCTCATATATCCTATGGAAAGGACTGTTTTAACGTGGCTTGTGACTGGAGGTGGTTGCCTGACAAGGTTTAACTATAATTATAGTTACCACCTTTCACTGTCCTAAGCTATTTTGGAGTCGGATTATCTGACTCGAGTATCATATGGCACAATGTGTTGATAACCTTGCCGAAATTTGTTTTCATTCAAACAACTCACAACATGGATTCCGAAGTACTTATCCGCATGGCACGTTTAGACTACCGAATGTATCATTCTGAATATACAAATTTCTCTGATCTTGGATCATATACTGTACATATATACATCTGTGATATGGTCTAACATTGGCAACAAGAGTGCACATCTCGATCTTGATGCACATTGGTAAAAAAATGAAACTTTCATTCACTGTCACAGGCCAATATTATGATACCCATATTTTGGCACCCTTGGGCCACACCAATTTTATTCCTCCATTCTTTTCTGATTTGCAAACAAGTATCATTATATTCAGACAATGTATCTTTGACTCTAAAATACTCAATACCCCATCTTTGGCACAAACGGTTGAAAAGACCCTTTTACATTGCTTCCATACACTCTTGCATTTATTAATAAGTGTCTTTCAACGCCACCTTACATGTGTACATTGACTTGTAATTTCTTCTAACTTCCTGCGAATATCCAAAGAAATCAAATTGGTGTGGCACCTTACCACTAATTTCTACAGGGTTTATGATATGACACAGTATGACATCATGAGTTACCACTATAATTCATTTGCCGTGACTTTCCTTTTAAAGTTTTGATAGAAAATCTGATTTCTGTCATGGCTCTCTAGAAGTCTGTGTCCCATCCTGACATCTCCTCGGGAGGAATGTCGGTCTCTCTGGAGTATTTATCGAAGTTACTTGTGTCGCTTGGTCCTCGCACCTGGAATATACAAATGGTAAAACATTAGGAGATGCACTTAGAAATAACGCTATTTCACCTTTATTCGCAGGGTAACCTATATCCGTTGTACGTGAAAACAGGATATCTAGGGACATCACGTCGATGGACTATGGTTTCAATTTGCTTTTTTTTTCAATATGATGCAGTTTGAGACCACCGTCCATTGACTTGATATCCCGAAATACCCTGGTGTTAAATACAACAGATAAAGCTTACCCCACGAATAGAGGTGAACTAGTGGCATATATCATATAGGTATAGGACAAGCATAACATTCTGACTGACAAGGACTGCTATTGGGCGGCTACAGGCAAAAATCCATAGAGGAAGTCACTGGCGGTTTCAGGACCAGAGATAGCAGTGACAATTTTGGTTTTTGCATGTTGACTGATTTCGACTAGGACCGTGATTATGGTTTTTGGATAAAAAGTTAAATGTAAAGTATTATGTTTATATATTTATTTTTTTATTCATCTATTCATGTTCCTGTGACCACCTACCCCTCATATACTGGACCTGTGGGAAGAGCGGCTTTGGCCGACAGGGCCATCCAGTTAAAATAAAGTTCATGTATGTATGTACATGTATGAATGTATAAAATAAAGTCAGTGTGGCCTGACTAACTTCACCTTTGGAACAATGGGAGGTTGTGTTGACTGTGTGGTGAGTCCATCCCAGTCAAAGCCCTGGAACCACCTGTAAAAAAGAAATCAAGGGAATACTTAGACTCAATTTTTATACCACAATACATTACAGATTGTAACTTGTTACTGATTACACAAGTCTGGACTTTATGTCTTCAAGAATCTGTATGTTGTCTGTTTGTGTGTGTCTGTGTGTGTGTGTGTGTGAGTGTGTCTGTGTGTTATGTGTTTGTGAATCTGGATACTGGCACATGGACCTCTGGATAATATTTGGTATGTGGGTAGGTCTTGTTCTTTACCTACACTTCATAAGACTAATGTTGTACATGATGAGGTTGGTATTACTTACTTGTGTTTCTTGATGTCATTCATTCCGTTCTTCTGATAGCCCAACCTCTCTGAAGGGTTCTCTCTGGTGGAAGACAAGCAATTAAAGGGTTAAGTCAAGCTCACATGTAACGTTAGGTAACCTTTATTGAATTGTATTTGAACAAGGTTTAAGCATTCACGTTGACATACTTGCATAGCTTCTTGCAGTATACGTTTCTGCAGTGACCGATACCGACTGCCAAGCACCTTTGACCCATTACTGACGTCACACTTCCGGTCTGGATGTGTGGCTTAGACTTTGGGTCATTTCAACTTGATAAGGATCAAAGGACTGATCGAAAGCTTGTTGGTAAGCGCTTTAATTTGTGTACGGATATATGGTTTAAAATTGTAACATACGTATTTGAATATGTTTTAAGCATTCCCGTTGACATACTTGCATAGCTTCTTGATGAGATTGTTGGCGTTTTTTCCGATTTTCCTGGGGAACTCCACAGCATCGATGCCCTTCAGGATCAGGTTGTAGGTCTTCATGGGGTCGGAGCCGGAAAATGGGGGCCTGTGGAAACAAAGTGTACAACAATCACTTTTGTATCATACCTGGGCCATATTTATCCATATCAGCATTCTGACCAGTCTTTATTTTACAGTACAGCCCGGGGCTCCAGAGTTCGGTTCGAACAATTCAAACTCACTTGAGTGTGCCGCTGTCATAAATTCGAACGACTGTTTTGTTCCTTTGCCTGGTTCTTTTGTTCAAATTGACAAAGTTGTTGACGCAATGTGCAGTTGGTGACATGTCTTTTGCTGTCTTTTTCTTCGATAAGAATATCATAATTATTGAAAGGAAATTATCAGAAATCAAGGCTAGACAAAAATGGGGAGATGTGATTGTACAATATATTTGTTTGAACCTTTGTTTATTCATGAAAGCTCAAATCGGCCTGCAGGCTGCTTTTCCTTGAGGTCATGAGGGAAGAGGCAAGGGTCAGACAAAGTATATAACAGAAATACAGTCAACGTCATCGTAAATATCAAGTTTGTATACTTATTTGTAAATAAACTTAATGGATAGGACCATGAAAAGTAGAAAACAAACTGATGGAAAGCCTGTTCCTTACGTTCCAGTTAGCAGCTCGAACATGAGGATGCCGAGTGACCAAAGAGTCTGCGGAGTAGTCATGTCCCTTGTTCAGCATGATCTCGGGCGCCACATACTCTACCCCATAGTCTTAGAATTAAACTACTTGTCTATTCTAACTACAGCAAAGAATATTTCTTACGTTCCAGTGAGCAGCTCAAACATAAGGATGCCGAGTGACCAGACGTCTGCGGAGTAGTCGTGCCCTTTGTTCAGGATGATCTCTGGCGCTACGTACTCGGGCGTGCCGCAGAACGTCCACGTCTTGTGCCCAAAACCGATCTTCTTCGCAAAGCCAAAGTCACACTGAAACAAGACCATAGTGTGATCAGGACAAAATATGCAAAAATGGAAGATATGCTGCAGCACCAAGGTCACACACCAGGGGGCCCAAAATTGACCTTCATCATTTTCATGGAAGAAACAAAGCAAGGTTGTCCCATAGCCTCTTGAAAGGATCTTGAAAGCTCCCCAAGTAGCAAATTTGTTGTGTGAAATGCTTTAGGGCAACTTGTAAAGGTCGCTGTGGACCTGTTTTTCCCTCCTCATTACTTTGTGATGAATTCAAATAAACAAATAAACTAATTAAAAAGATATTTTCACAAATCTTGACAGCCTTCTCCCTTACCAGTTTGACGTATCCCCTCTGGTCCAGTAGCAGGTTCTCAGGTTTCAGGTCCCTGTAGATGATGCCTCTGCCGTGCAGGTACGTGAAGGCCTGAACCACGCACGCCGTGCAGAACCGCGTCGTGTGGTCATCGAACGAACCCCTGTGGAATAGTTAGATATTTACAACCTTCACAGTACGATAATGAAGGTTGGACATCCAAGTAATAAGATAAGCCAAAAAGAAGTTGATCTATAAGCAACTGGATATGATTTTGGAAACTTAAATGATATAGTTGGAGAGCAGGTACGTGAAGGCCTGAGCTACGCACGCTGTGCATAACCGTGTCGTGTGGTCATCGTGCGAACCTCTGGGGAATAGTTAGATATTTACAACATTTACAATGAAGGTTAGAAATCCAGGTAATAAGATGCACCAAAAAGCAGTTACTCAAGCAACTGGAAATGATTTGAGAAACAGTCAGACATTTCAGACAACCATCTGTTGTCTTTTATCAGTGACACTGGAGAGACTTTGTTAGAGAGCAATTTTATCCTAACTGTGATCTCTTTGAAATATCTGGCATATAATTGAAATATATTGCCCTGTGTGCCGTGCCCAGATATAACTGAGGTATAACTCAAAGTAACAGCATTGTGCATGTGAAGCACGTGAGACCTGGAAGTTATGTGAATGTTATTCAGCACCAGGGACAGAGATGACAATGTCAGCACGAATGTCATTAAGCACCTGGGACAGGGACAACATTGTCAGTGTGAATGTCATTCAGCACCAGAGACAGGGACAGCAGTATCAGTATGAATGTCATTCAGCACCAGGGATATGGATGCCAGTATTAGTGTGAATGTCATTTAGCACAAGAGACAGGGATGGCAGTGTCAGTGTGAATGTCATTCAGCACCAGGGACAGGGACAACATTGTCAGTGTGAATATCATTCAGCACCAGGGACAGGGATGGCAGTATTAGTGTGAATGTCATTTAGCACAATAACCAACACTAAACAGCACAAGAGACAGGGATGGCAGTGTCAGTGTGACTTTCATTCAGCACCAGGAATAGGGATGGCAGTGTCAGGACAGTAAGTGTGAATGTCATTCAGCACCAGGGACAGGGACAAAAGTGTCTGTGTCAATGTGTTTAGTACTAGGGACAGATATAGTGATATATGCCCAGGACCTCTGCTACATATTGGGCAGTACAGTTCACTGCAGTATCACCAGAGGGCATGAATTTCACTTACTTGTGAGCTGTTTGATAGTATTCTTAATAAGGGGGCAGGAAATTTAATACTATCTAAAATTTACTTTTAAATCTTAGAATTAACATTCCCTTACTGTAACTATTCCTAATGCTGCAATGACAAATCTTTAAAAAATGAATGACTTTTTTAAGCCAAGATATAACCGCAGTGGTTCTTTAACATACTAGAGGTGTGGCTCCCTTCTCAAACATGGAACCTCCATTTAACATCCTATGCGACGGACAGCCCTATTTGGAGCTAGGTACTCATTCTGTCCTGAGTGAAGTGAGGAAAGTCGTGTAAAGTGCCTTTCCTTAAGGGGCACAAGATAGGAGGTACATCAACGGATTCAAACCCAGAACCTCTTGGTTATGAATCAAACCTGCCGATTGCGCCACACAACCCCACACCTGTGTGCAACTGTCCCTACACACACAATTAGACAAAAAGGCATTTCAAAGCAAAGTAAAAAAAATGTAAGAAATATTCTCACCTGTCTCTCAATATGGTCCAGAGTTCTCCCCCCAGACATGGCTCCATCATCATATACACGTACCTGGTGTCCTTAAATGTCTTGAACAACCTGCAGGGGAGACGGTGGCATTAAGTTGTTTTTAAAACACACTACCCAAAACAATTTTCTTGATTTTCTGTGGACAAATTTTATTTCAAGAATTTCAATAATGAATAAGAAAAAATTATTTCCCATGGAATACTCACAACAAGGAACACCTTCTTAAGTCTCTTAAGTTAAGATATTATTTCTAAAAAAATGTTCACTCTTAAGAATTTCTAGAAAGTCCAGAAATTCAAGTCCAAATGTCCTTTTTTGTCTAACAAGATTTGTGTTTTGGAAAATGTTTCAATTTTCTGTGCCTTGGAGCAAGGAGGATCTATCTCTTGGTTGGAGGGGAAGAGAAATAACAAAAGGCATTTTTGGTAGTTCATGCTTTAGAACAATAGAACAATATGAACAATCCACATGAAAAGAAATAATTACTACGATCAAGCTCTGCATAGCAATTAGTTTTACAGTTCACTGGCTAATATCACAAAAATTTAATTTGTTGTTTCTTAGATTTAAAAAATGCTTAACTGAAAAAACGTAATGAAGACAAAGCCAGAGGACCAGGTTTATGCCTTGGTGCACTCAGTTTTATGGAGTGAATATGGTCACGTTCATGTTTTCCTCCCTGACCATTGCCTTTATGATATCCGGTTGCAATATTTTCACTTTAAAAAATCAGAGAAACAACAAATCAAATTGGTGTGGCCTAATCAGTGGTTCACAGCTGCTGAGTGATCTTGCACCTTGGGTGGGTGGTGATGGGCCCAAGTCTTAAATTTAAAAGCTTGGGGGCCACTTTGTCTGGGAGCCGGTTCCAGTAAGTTAAGTCAAGATATTTTCATTACGCACTTGAATAGCAAATTTACTCATTCTATTTCATGATTAAGTTTGTATTGATTTCATGTGTACAAGATGAATCTTGTCGTGAAAAACAGAATAGGTTTGTTGCTAATCATCCCCCTGGTACTGAAGTGCTATCCATTCAAGGTCAGACTGCAAGAAAACATGGACAAAACAAAATAAGATTGTAGGCAAAATGGATTTGAAACTAGAGGGCCCAACCACAAAAGCTACAGTACCACAAACCAAAAATTGTCCAGAAGATCGGATATCAAAACCAAAATTCTGTTACAGTACCACAGACAGCTATTAGGGCCCAAAATATATATGATTTTAAGATTTCTTAAAGACACAAACAAGAATGCTGCTAAAATAAAATAAAAATAAAATAAAATAAAATAAAATAAACAAACAAACAAACAAACAAACAAACATAAACTTCTGGGCAAAGGTAACTGAAGCTATATACTAGACAGATAGCACATACTCAAGTCAATGTATTCACAAACACATGGACAGACAGACATGCAGCTGAAATAAACATTAACTTTTTGTTGAGAGAAGTAAGACATGGTAGACAGGTATCACATACTTAGTGATGAATGGTGAGTTACAGGACATCATAATGGCCTTCTCAGAGTAGATGTGCTCCTGTTGTCTGGTGTTGACGATGTGTTTCTTCTTAAGGCACTTCAGGGCAAACGACTTGTCCTGCCACTTCACCTGGTGGGTTAGGAAAGCGATAACAACAATTCATATTCACAGTTACTATTCTACTAGAAAGGTAAAATTTGCAAGCAAAATACTAATGTTTACTTTCATATGATTTATTGCTCCGTTCATTCTTACTCAAACAAATTGAAAGAGAGAGAGAGGGAGAAATATGAAGAGGGAAATAAAGAGGAGAAGAGAGAGAGAGACAAAATTTAAGAAAGAGAGAGGGAGAGAGAAATATGAAGAGGGAAATAAAGAGGAGAAGAGAGAGAGACAGAGACAAATTTAAGAAAGAGACCCAGAAAAATAAAACAATGTTTGCAACTCACCAGCTCCACCCGAATCCTCCCACGCCCAGACAGATACACACACACAGACACAGACAGACACAAACAAAACAATATCTCCATTTTTCATGGAGATAAATATGAGCATATAAAAATGTTAATATTTTACCAGCTCCACCCTCCCGAATCCTCCCACGCCCAGAGTGGCCACGATGTCCAGATCATCCAGTGGAACCTTGGCATACATCAGCTGTTCTTGGGCTGGGCCGTTCACCTGGTCACCGGATGAGGGAACACTGGTCCTGGAAGTTACAAATACCCTGTTCTTCACTGTGTACAGGACTGATGCCTATATGTGTTTTTGAGTTGAATATTTTATCTTATGTTATGCCTTAAGTAACACATTTTACATGTTATCATACTCAGTCTGTGTTATGTCACTTATGTTAAAAGTAACTATCAGTCATTAAGTTATTAGTTATTATTAGTCTATTCTTTTTTCATAGAAAATCAACGATTTTATGTTTGTGTTGAGTGGGAACCCTTTAGAACAATTTGACAAAGTTGAATGGAGCTTACCCAGCTGTTTGAAAACTCTAAAGATAAATAAAACAAAATTAATAGCTAAATAATTTTTTCATCAAAGTTTTGTCAATTTTGCTTTGCGGGTATCTTACCACACTGAATCATTATTTTCATACCTTGCAGGAAAATTTTCAATTTGTTTCACTTTTTTTCATATGATATAAGAATTTTGTGTCAGTCAAGCTCACAGTCTATTTATCATTTTGTCACACTATTGCATCATGGAAAAGCCGAAACACAGTGGTTGAAAAATCTTAACATTTAGTAATAAAGAAGTTGTTATTTCAAGAAAAGGAATGTCATTGTTAGAAAAGTTGATAGGAAACTCTTTTAAGGTTTGAAAAGTTCACAGCTCTTAATTATTATTGTGTGCTACTATATTATTGAAGAGACATACTGAAGAGGAAAAGTGGTTGGAAAAATGGTCTTTAAATTACCATAATGATTTAAGAAGCTAAAGGAACGATAACCACTGTTTTTTCAAGATAATGTGTTAGTGTAGATGACAATGGCCACGGAGTTAGTCACAGTTGACACAGTTGACTTGCCTTGGATCATTTCAAAAGTTCATGATTGAAACAAACAAATTCTTTCAGGCGGCGGATAGGGAAAACAAACAAAACTTAACAACTTGATACTGACAACCATAAACAATAGGAAATAGGGATTGACCAGGACGTGGGAAAAAACACAGAGGAATGAAAGAGTTCTGTTTCTTCAAAACCATGAACTTTTGAGATGGATCACCAGGGATGGGGGTACTTACTGACTGTCCTTGGAAGAGGTGCTGGACTTGATGATATCTTTACTGCCCCGTTTCTGCAGTATTCTACACACATAACAACCAAGAGTCTTGCCAAACTAGTCCGTGATAGAAACTTGCACATGAAATTTACATGTACACCTTCAACTGATTGGGGTCATTTGATTGGTTTTTTAGGTGATTGTAATTAGCTTGACTACTGTATGATTAGTCAGAAATTTTCTCTACTTAATGCTGTGGTGATGCAATTATTGAATTAAGAATTTTGACCGAGATTTTGACTGAGATTTGATTCTACAGGCAATCATTCTGTCTTTTTAAACAAATAAATCATTCATTGAGACAAAGATTCATTGCTCTATATGGCTGTGATGTATGGATTAGTTTGAATAATTGTACACAGCTCACTAATCATAGTCCCATGTGAACTTAGGGGAAATGTGATTATGATTAACAGATATTAAGTGCCTGCCAACTGCCTATAATTGCTAATAGGCCAGTGACTGACGACATAAGTAATTAAAAACAAATGATCATGGCATGCACATAAATTTATAAAATTATGATCTGATTCAGTTCTGAAATTAATAACTCATCATCAATATGATCACAGATATATGAACATCACACAATGGAATGAAAATGCACAAAATGAAAATCACAGCAGGTGTAAGATAGCCTCCTTTGAAGACTAATGGAGTGGCTGTGTTTATTTTTGCAGTGCTGATTTGTAAGTCTCAACAGGGGCTAAGGTTCTTTATGCCAGGAAAATGAGTTAGACCATACAGTGTTCTAGCCAGCCTGAAATATTTTTCTATCCCTGGGATTTTGAATGCAAAACCCGTCAAAGGAGGGTCCAGGAAAATTGTCAAAACTAATAATTGTGAAAATTGTGAAAACTAGACCCTCTGAAACACTATTTCCTTCATTTTTAGGGGCAAATTGGTAGATGCAGCTTGGTTCAATCAATATCTTTACATGCCATTTTTTCTCTGTCAAAGTACGAAAGTACAGACAATGGCTAGAACCCTGAGGCCACCCTTGCGCTGGCATAGAAAAAACTCAGCCAATGTTGAAAATCGAAAATCAGTGCTCTCCCTAAAAAATAAACACAGCAGCTCCAGAAGTCTGCGAAGGAGGCTAGAATATGAGACACTTATTACTATATTAATTTTGTGACAAAGATGGAACAAAATTGGAAAATGACATGTAGGGAAGAGCTGTAATGAAATTATTATGTATTAACCATGATCTAATTCATATTAGGCCACATCAATTCGATTTATTGGTTTTCAGTAAGGACTGGGTCCCGTACATCAATTTCCTGTACAAAACTGTTTTTGCTTGGTGGACCAGTCCAAAAAATTAGCAGACCAGGCTTTGGACTCACTAGATTTTTTGGCTGTTTCCAAAAATAGAGTAAAAGGCTTTCAACCATTCTGTAAATCGTACAAAGCAGCTTCAAAATAAGCAAACATATGCCATGGATTGCAAAAAGAAATCTCAGAAAACATATACTAATGTCATAGAATATTCCAAGGTCAAAGAAGATATGAAAGTACAAAAATGAAAAACATATAGTTTGGTTTGCTATATGCTGTGTGTTCAGTCATTTTGATTTTCCTGATCAATTTTCTTAGATTCATAACGAAGGCAACTTTTTTTGGTCAAACTTTCTTATTCGCACTCTCGCATCAATTTTTGTGTTCCCAGAGGATGTCATCCATACAATCAAATCAACATGGCCTACATTGCAAATAAACGATATACTACAGTAACTAAGACTTAAGAAATACCTGGCCGCTCCTCTGTTCTCATCTTCAAGACTGTACTGCTCATCCACCTTCTTAATCTCGCTAAGTTGACCAATCAGCTGGTTGAAGACTCTGATATTCGTAAAAAAACAACACATGAAGACTAGTGAATATACAAAGCAAGTCTTAGTAGATGAAATGACTAAAGTACAGGATCAGAACAATTTACTGGACCTTTAAGTCAGACGCTGGTCTTTCATTATTGAGCCTCTTTTCTATACAAAGAGGAGAACGCATCACTGTTCACAACTCAACTTTCTGGCATTCTCAATTCATCATGTTCACAGATATACACACACACACACACACACACACACACACACACACGCACACACAATTTACAGCCAAAAACATATTAACCTTCTTGGCAAAGGTAATGGATACTTTCAGAGCAATACATATACCAGAAACAAATTTACAGTGTTTTTACTTACACTCTGTCAAGCGTAAGGCATTTCACCCCTCCTACAGCGATGACGTTTGCGGTTCTTTTTTCTTCACTGTTGAAAACAGAACACAAATTTAAAGTTAGTATACAGCAAAAGAGATGGGGGCGCCATAGACTTTCTGCAGCTGATAATGCAGTGTTCACTAAGTCACATATTTATCTGCAAAACGTGACATCACAGAAGCAGTGGATAGTTCATTCCTTCACAGAGATTGGAGCTGCATTGACAGCCAAAAAATTTGGGAAAGTCAAATTTTTGTGTTGGAAATTACAGATCAAATTTGATTCAGAATGATGTCTACCAAAACAGGTGAACTTTCAAGCTTAAGTACAACTTGTTACTGTAACAGTTCCATGTTCCAAAATAATCACTTGAAGTTCTTGAAACTCTGATGCCTTAGGATAACATTTGGTAACTTAGGTCTCTACCACAGAAGGACAATTCAGAGCCTCCTTTTTCAAGACATCACCAAAGGTACCATCTTATGATCATGACATTGCCATAAAATCAGAAACTAGGAAATCGGTGAAACCGACGAAACAAAATTGACAAAATTAAGTCTTTTTCGTTACACAATCTTATCTGATTCTTTAGTAAACGTTTTAATGACCATCTGTTGCCTTCATCAGTACAAAATAAAACAAGTACCATCGGTGCTATATGAACTTGTCCATGCAATCCAACAGAACAAAAGTTGAAAAAACCTGAGAAGTGCTTTCTCTCCAAACGTTTCTCCCCGTCCCAGTCTTCTGGTCAGTTTTGGCTCCTCCTCTCCTTCTATTTTCTGGGTAACCTTAACCTGTAAGAAAGTAATGTTATCCATTTCTTCAGAGTGACTCCTATACCTCACTTCACTTAAAACCAAACGCAAACATTTTCCTTTGACAGTTAACCCTAGTTCACCTTTATCCGTTGGGTAACCTATATCCGTTGCCTTTAAAAACAGGGTTTTGGGGATATCACGTCGACTTGACGTTGTTTTCAAATTGCAATATCTTCAGTACATTGCAGTTTAAAACTACCATTGGTCGGCTTGATGACAGTAACTGTGCCTAAATACCCTGTTTTGAAAAAAACGGATAAAGGGTCCCCCTGCGGATGAAGATGAACTAGCGTTAAACCCAGTGTTTGACTGAGTACCATCCTCTGTAGTGGACGCTGGTCCAATTCTGAATTTGCTTGCTAACCACATTTATCATAGTTAAATACAGGCAAGCATGCAAAAGGATTGCGCCAGTGGTCACTACGGAGAATGGTACTCAGCCTAACTTTTTTTGCGCTCTTTTAAATGATTAAATATGGAGTTTGCAGAGAATGTCCTCCACAAAATTTACTTGCTGTGGTTTAAAGCCATACCAATCTAATTTGTTGGTTCACGGATGTTTAAAAAATCATTAAAAAATATGCTTATGGAAAAAAAACAATTAAAACAAGGCCAGAGGACCAGGTTTATGCCTTGGTGCACTCAGTTTCATGGAGCGAATACAGTCTCACTCAAGTTATCCTCCCTGCCCTATGTTTTTATGATGTCCACTTGGTACATCTCTAATTTTAGAAATATAAGAACCAAGGAAATCGATTGCCATGGCCTTACATTGAATCTGGAGTTTGCAGAGTGCTCCGCAAAATTTACTTGCTGTGGCCTTATTAAACGTGAAAAGTGTATGTTGCGTGATTCCCATTATAGCACCTCAGCCTTTTGAGGATCCTTCTCCAGGATTATGAAAAATACCCCAAATCTCTTCATGTCACTCATGTTAGCACTCAAACCTTTAAAAGCTTTCACTGCGTGCCAGTCATGACTAAACAGTTGAGCACTTAAAAGGCAAGATCAACTGTAGTACCTGAATAAGCCATTAGTAAAGAATTGCCACCATTAACTACGCTAATCTTGATATTGTACATTGTCTTATAGTAATGATAGAATAATTTTTTACCCACTCACTTTGAATCTATGATAAGTACTGAAAAAATTTGTTTTTTTATACAACGTGTTTTGACCATTCTGTGTATGCCAGTCATGACTTAACATTTAGCATTGAAAAGGCAAGATCAAGAGGATCAGAAAGCCGTCTACAGTGTATTTCAGTAATCTATTTACCTAGTAGACTCATACCATCCTGAAATACATTTCACATCTCACAGTACCTTTATGCCAACTTTTTACTCTCCTTTTTTAAAATCTCACTAAAGAAGGACCAAGAACCCCCTTCCACACCATCCCCCAGATTGGTCACTTTGCCCTTACCATTACAATAAATAAAATCCTGGCTAGAGCCCTGAAATATACTATAGTGGAATTCCCCGGTTGATTTAATGTCATGTACACATTTATGAGAAGACCTAGAAGATTGACAGGCTTACCTCCCCCTCAATAATGATGAAGAAAGTATCTCCGGTTTGGCCCTCTCTGATGATGTACTCCCCTTCATGGTAGAAGTCCTGAACAACACATTACAGGGAAGCAATTTTCGTTATTAAGAAAGTTTTGGGTACCAGTACATAAAGTAGAGGACATTTCATAAAGTAGTATGCCAGCTATTACTCTGGGTTGTCTCCAATTTTGAATTTTTATTCGTCCCACTCGATGTCTGGCAGCCCATTTGTGAGAACTCCCATTTTCAGTTGGGTTGCGCTTAGATTGCTCATACCACTGAAATAGACTCTTGCCCCATCACCTCAGGTGACCCCCTACTAAAGTAGTCTCTCCATAGACCATGTATTTGGGCCATTCCCATTTTGTAGGCTGTTTGTCTCAATGGTGTTCTGTATCTGTATCTGTATCTATATAGCCGGTATAACTGCCCTTCAGCGTAACACAACGGTGGTCATGATATCAGGCTCCGTAAGGTGAGTTTAAGTTCTTCATTCATTTATTCATTTATTCATTCATTCATTCATTCACTACTCACTATCTCACTATCTGGTTTAGTGTTGGACTCCATTGTTCCAGTGTCTTGCAAGGATTAGATGTTGCGGGAAGTCGTTTAGGTTTGATTGCTGATCTTCATTCACAACCAAATGTTTTCAAAGAGCCTAGGACCATCTTGAGATAAAATGACCAGTTCACTTTGCACTAGCTGCTGATAGCTGCTTGGCCAACAATGCAAAGTATGCATGCAACAGTACTGTCATGTTTTGAACTACATTGCAAGGATGTTACCGCTGACACCAAGCCGCAGTGCAAAGTAAACCACAATTTTTGTCCTGAAGAAGATAACTGATGGCCATTGAAACTTTGGCTCTTGAAAAAACTGACGATAAAGAACTTTGTTAACCTATTTGAACATATAGTTTGGAACATCCTTGTTTGATATATCCTCTGGCAAGCAGAACTGGCGGCTCCAAAAAAGTTAAAAGTCGAACACAAATTGAAGCATGGCAGATGCACTTACAAGCCTTGCAATCTATCCAATTACGTCTCCTGCGATGGTTTCAGCCTCCCACCAACCAGCCTTTTCTTCTTCCCGTTATTACCTCTAATTTGACCTAATGGGGAGTATCCCCCTTCAGAATTGATTGGTGCTTTGTTTGAACTTGCATTTACGTGGGAGAAACTTTCGGGCTCGGTAGTCCGTCAGAAATGCAGAGGCAGAAACATCAAAGAACGTGTGTGTCGTATAGGAAGTTTGAACTCCCATCAATATGTGCACATGAACTGATCACTAGTGCGTGAGAGCCTGAGTTCAAATTTGGCACTGACTTTGACCAATTTGTTCAGTGCTTTACACGGCTCAATTCTAACTCCCAGGAAAAATTGAGCCATGTAAAGTTGTTTTCAAGCAGAAGTTAAAGTTGCCAAGATTTGCCAGCTCAATTTTGAAGGTGCTCGTTCCTCATCTCATATACATCAGACTGTCAGCTCTCACAGACTATAATTGACACAAATGGTCCACTTATAAAAGAGTCAAAAGAGGGGCAATATTGTCTGCAGACACACTACATTAAATGGAACACTAACGTCAATATGAGCACATGAACTGATCCCGAGTGCGTGAGGGTCTGACTTCAAATTTGGCACTGACTTTGACCAATTTGTTCAGTCAATCATGTTTCCAGGAAAAATTGAGCCGCGTAAAGATGTTTCGAAGTAGAAGTTTAAGCTGCCAGCTCAAGTTTGAAGGTACTTGTTCCTCATCTTATATAAGGCTCCAGATTGTCAGCTCTCACAGACTATAATTGACATCAAGTTTCCACTTTAAAAGAGTCAAAAGAGGGGCAATATTGTCTGCAGATACAGTGAATGGAACCCCAACATCAATCTGCACATATGGACTGATCCCGAGTGCGTGAGAGCCTGAGACCAAATTTGGCACTGACTTTGACCAATTTGTTCAGTGATTTACACGGCTCAATTTTTCCTGGGAGTTCCAAGTTGTAAAGTTGTTTTGAAGTAGAAGTTAAAGTTGCCAAAATTTGCCAGCTTAATTTTGAAAGTACTTGTTCCTTATAAAGCTCAAGATTGTCAGCTCTCACAGACTATGCTTGACACAAAGAGAGGCAACACTAAATGGAACACCAACGTCATTATGCTTTAGAGGGGCAATATTGTCCTTTTCGCACATGGACTGATCACAAGAGCGTAAGAGTCAGCTCAAATTTGGCACTGACTTTGACCAATTTGTTAGGTCGATCATGCTACCAAAAAAGACTGAGCCGTGTAAAGTTGCTTCAAAGTAGAAGTTAAAGTTGCCAAAGTTTGCCAGCTCAATTTTGAAGGTACATATAAGGCTCTGACAGCTCTCACAGACTATGCTTGACACAAAGTTTCCACTTTAAAAGAGTCATAAGAGGGGCAATATTGTCTGCAGACACACTACATTGAATGGAACACCAACGGCAAAATGTGCACATGAACTGATCCCGAGTGCGTGAGAGCCTGAGCTCAAATTTGGCACTGACTTTGACCAATTTGTTCAGTCAATCATGTTTCCAGGAAAAATTGAGCTGTGTAAAAGCTGTTTTGTCTTAAAGTAGAAGTTAGATTTGCCAATGTTTGCCAGTTCAATTCTAAAGGTACTTGTCCCTCATCTTATAAGACTATAGATTGTCAGCTCTCACAGACGATGCTTGACATACATGGTCTACTTTATTAGTTAGTGAGTTTCAATATTGTCAGACTCTGCTCCTCTTTGTATGAGACATCTGTCTGAATGACAACTTGACTTCTACAGTTATAAATCTTCTGCAAAGCTGTCATAGCTACCACAAAATCAGGCCCAGGAGATACCTTCGTATGGCATGGGGGCATTGTGAGGGCATGGAGCAATGGTGTGGATTGCCTCCTTCCATGCTGTGGAGCTCTAGAAAATTTAAAAAGTTGAAAAATTGGGTATGTTAAGGCTTCTTAAGGAGGTAGATACCATCAGACGAGTCACAGTTAAAGACTGCGGCAAAGTGATCTCAAACCAGTTTTAGCTCACTGAAGAGCTAGTCTTCCACTGGTTGTGACAGAGAGGACAGACGCTATGTACAGTATTTACAGGTTCATTGTACCGGGGAAATTCCCCTAGCTCTTTACGACAAGCACAATGAACAGTGGACCACAGCTTAACGTCCTGTCCTAAGGACTGCAACCCTTTCCAGTAGCGTGCATATTGGGTGAGCAACACAGCCGGAATCAAACTCACGGCTTCTAGTTCCAGAGGCAGGGCTGCTAACCACTGGACTACGTGCGCTACATGTGGCCTAGCAGCATCCCTGGTCAACCTGAAATCTATAATACTCCTGTCAGGGAATCTGCTCCCTTGGGTAAGGGGATGATTGGGGTTGGTACTGATACAGAAAATTCAGGTCCATGTCCGGTTCAGGTCCAGAGGGTCAGGTCCAGGTCCGGACCTGAACCTGGACCAGATTCAGTATGTGAGAGCATTTGACTGGACAATACTCAAAACATTGGTACCTTTCGCTACAAATAGTATGTTTTGTGGAGTATTTGACTCCCACTGGCATTCTAAAATCCTGCAAGACTAATTGCCTCTGTACGATTGACTGGAAGACTTTGTAGAGATTACTATAAACTCTACCTGCTTCGCACTCGTTTTTTCGTCGACCAGTAAGGCCTAAAATGCGTGAATTTCTGATCATATAATCCGTTTATTTTCTAATCGGTCCAACATCTGGTCTATCGATTTTTTTCAGGTCCAGTTTTTCCGGACCGGTACAATAAGAAAAAACGGTTTTGTACCAGTCCTAGGGGATACCATGGTTAGAGCATAGGGTGCAGCAGCCCTTTTCCTCATTTAAAAACCTCCGTAAAATGTTGCTCGACTGGGCTCTTTCCCCCAGATGGAAGGATGTGCCTATTCCATCGAAAATGTTGAAAAATGAGACTGCCTTAAAATGCCCAACAACAAGACAAAGTTTTTCACACTCTTGCACAACATTTGGGGTCCCATGAGGACATCATCCCATCAATCAAGACCGTGTAGCTTTGTAAGTGCCAGAATACGAGCACTTTCAGAATTGTAAATGGGCATGTCTCTGAGAGTAGCCTCAGTGGATTCCACACCACCCGTAGGATAAGTGTAAATTGCATGTTTCCCCCCAGGCAACACTGTGTTTAAAAAGCAGCTGCTCAGAGATAAGGCAAAGATCAATGGACAGTTCAGAAGCTGTCAAAAAGCTCATTCTTAATCGAGAGCTGGGGGCGATTTTTAACGGGTTTGCGGAAAAGCCTGGCTGGCCTGCAGGCGAGCCAGGCTACCCTTTTTGGGTATGGACATATTATAAAGCCACAGGTAAGAGTAACATGCATTGGCATAATACCGGTCATAAGCCTTAATATACCGGTCGATTAAAAATAGTGGAACTTAAACAGATCTACACATGCAACAATAGTTATTTCTGAGGTGTGCACACTTCAGACATCTAGGTGTCCAATACATAATTTACGAAGCATCGATAACAATGCATTCGAAGACAACAAGGCCAAAAGTTTTCAGGTCATTTTCGGGGCAGGCGAGCTCGTCGTGGGACAAACACACTGTCACGTTCATCGCCAGATTTGTAGATAATAATCACATGTGATCACGGCACAAGACGAGCATGATTCAACAGCAATCTTGAATTTCTTTTGGTGACCTACAACTCGTGTTAAGGTGGGTTTACACCTGCGTATATTTTCATGCCGCATGAGTTCCGTTTTGACATTTTTCGACATTTTGACTAATTTCTTCAATACGCGGCCGCACGCACAAGTCGCACCTCTATCGCATCTGAATCGTCTTTAGAAAGTTTCACGTACGCAGGCAAACGAAAATATACGCCTAGTTCGTCTGATAGTTTTGGACATGCACAAAACTATCATTCGTACGCAGTTTGGTGCCCAAAACGTTATGGATGCGCAATACAGTGGTCCCACGTCGGTCGATTGCGCTATGAAGACGCTACGTGTTTGCGCTTTACACGCAGTAATACGCGGAAATCGCGGTAATGCGAGTACATAGCGTTCTTACAGCGCAGACACAACGCACCATGAGCGACCGTATAACGAATGCACACATAGATCACGATTTAGTACCGTGCGTTCTGCGATCGCTTTGCGCATACTACGCGTACTGATAGCGTGATCGACGCACACTCCGGATTTGAAATAAATACGAAGGTGCATCTGACTCCAGACAAAAAAAATCATCTCAAGATGTATATAGAGTCCATTCCAAGACACCATGCGGATGTTTGTTGCCATTGTTTAGAATTGATTTTAAAGTTTTGTAATTATATGTCTAGGACATTTGATACTTCAGAAATATTTTTAACACTGTTTCAACTTTATAAATATTTCCCTGGTCCTGTAAAACTTTGGAAATATTCATGGTGTGGAATTGGATACTTCTAATGGTTTCTAAATAATGATAACAGCATTCTACCATTATTTACCATTTTCTACCATTTTCTACCATTTTTTGTAAATGGTTCGGTGGGCTGGGAAGATAGCAATTCACACATCCTTGCAAAGTATGGTTGGGTGCCATGCAACAATGGCCCACCACTAGCCCACCACAAAGGATCCACCAGTGCCCAGCAGTGAAATCTAAAAATATACAGATGAAACAATAGGGCTTACTTTTATGGGGGCAATAAAGTAATTTTACCATTTGGCCAGGTTTATCATTTTTTTGTAAATATTTGTAAATGTGAAATAATCACAGAGAGGTTTCACAATTATTCTAAATAAAGATGTTTTTGTACAATTACTTTCAAAATGTTTCTAAAATATTCAAAGAAATTCAAATAAATGAGTATTTTCTTAGTCAATTTTTTGAAAATAATTTAATTATTGTGGCTCAGATATTCTTTTATTCAAAATAATTCAGACTAATTATAAATATCGCCTAAAAACCCTCATGGTGTCTTGGAATGGACTCTAACTTTATTGCACAACAATTGTACGAGGTACAAAGTATGGCATCTACATAACTACAGTGCTTATAGCACTGTAGTTATGTAGATGCCATACTCTTAACTTTAGTTAAGGCTTATCTAACTAATACATGAGTTGTATTATGGGATAAGTTTCTTACAATCATTGGAGGCTTTTACAATCATTTGGGGAATTTCTAATGTCTAAACCTTCTTTGATATATTTTCCTATATCTGCCATGCAGGGATTGTCACATATCACCAGTCAGTTCAAATCCGGAAGTACATTTTCCGTTTTGATCGCAGCCAATGTTGAAATCCTATTTTTTCAACTTTTTTCTTCCTGGACATATATCAAAGTTTTACGTACCATTGGAAAGCTCATGTTATCCTGAGTATCAGGCTACTTTTTTAGTGTCCTAACGTACAAATTTCTTGAGATATTTGACTTTAAAAATTGCTTTTCCCGCGGTCTAAACATAAGTTCCCGCAGGAAATTCTTGTTCCCGCGGGACTGAGCAGGTTGTTCCTTCGGGTTTCAAAGCTTACCCCGATTGCAGACCGCATACAATTAACACCATGAAAATCACTGAATTAATTAGAATCACACCTGGTTAGCTTGTGTAATTAGCACGTGTATGACCAATTCAGTATGTCTAGGAGAGGCCGACGGGATGAACAGGAAATCCTCGGGACCTGTCCCCCAACAGAAGCTGATTTTTCTGCATCATGAGCTAGCTGACTCAAAAGAAGGCATTGCTTGACTTCAACGCTCAATATAGACATAACAAATGTCATCTTTGAAAGGATAGCACTGTACGGGGTCCAATATATGTGTTTGTTTTGTTTTGTTTTTTTCAATCACACAAGGCTTTGGCCATTATATTCTCTCTCCATGGTTTGTAACATAAGATTGAGGTGTCTGAGTTGGCTCAGTTGGTGTACAGTTTTTCCTGACATCAGGGTGGAGATGTTGAGACAGTTTAATTTGCTTTGATTGTTATTAACCTTCAGCCCATTTGGGCTAATCTTCCAAGATTCAAAACAATCAACATTACTATACAACATACATTTTACAAAATTAATCAACAATCAAAGTATTTACAATAGAGCATAGTGTCTCAGGTCAAAGGTCTTAGAGATACAATGTTTGAGATGGCTTGTCTAAAACTGGACAATGTACGGACAATTGACTTATTGTCAGATGGCAATGAGTCCCAGAGTAGAATTGCTTGGTACAGGAAGGTACGTTTTATAATGTTTTAGGTTTGGGTAGTCGAAAGTTGTTGGATACAGAAAATGTAGTGTTGTACATGTGGGATGAATTTAAGTTAACTGGTCTGAAGGAATTGTACACATTTTGTGGTTCGTAGCTAGTGAGGGTTTTGAAGAACATTTTATCAGAGTAATTACAGAGAATTTTTTGAAAAACTTGTCAAAAATGTTGAAAAGGTTGGACCTCTGCAGGTCTCCCTCACACATCTCTGAGAGGTGTGAGGAAAGGCGTGAAAAGCGTGAATAAATTTGTCATGATATGGACCGTTCGGGTCATGATATGGGCCGTTCGGGTCCATATAATGGACTGACGGTTTCACAGTCAGAAAGGATTTGGATTGATGATTATAAGGCACACTTCAATCCCCTTAGACTGTTGACTGTAAAGCAGTCATTGCTTCTGGGGTAGTATTAGACCAAGGAGGTTTGTTTTTACCCAGCTGGGGGTATTAGCCTTGAAAAGGCCATGACAACATGCAATTTTGTCTCCTTTTTGCCTTTTAGTGACTTACTACAGTCATGTTTATCATAATTTGTCTTATGTCGCCAATCCAAAGTTAGCAACAATAGCAACTGAGACAAAATCTGACAAAATAGAAAGCCCAACAAAATCGTCCATAAACTGCTAGAGCCATAACCTCTGCTTGGAGAGTATGGATTTCTTAGTCTGTGTCTATTTGCTGGAAGTAGTTATATTCATATCTGGTGGAGCACTGGTCAAATTCCGGTGTTTTGCAGTTAGAAGTGATGTGTTGCCCCGGGTGCCTCTAAAGACTCTGGGTCTGCATGGCGAGTTGTGACAACGAGTTATGCTGAATTCAGAAGAACACCCTACGTATTACGCTAAATCAAGGAAGGCAATTATGATGAATTTGGTTGCCTCACTACGAATTACCAAGGTCCTTGGAATTACGTAGATCAAGGACGTTACATCAGCTATAACGTCCTTGCGTAGATAAGGTGGCTTTCCCTAGAGTTATGGGAAATAACAATAGGCTGCCTACGCCTTACCGAAAAGAACATGCAGACCTTCTCTAAACCTTTCCTCACTGACCTCATTAGTTAACTCCAAGACTTACTGTTATGATACAGTAATAATGGATGAATCTAGTCATGATACCATGCCACAAATAAAGATGATAATAAATAGTTGTATTTCTTGGCTTTTCCAGTTTGTTCTGTTTTTTACCTCCTTGTTTTTACTGAACTTAGCCTACTCTTGAATTGATGGCTTAAACTTTTTAAGACAGGGAAAAGCCTGTCGTAGAACACTGTAAAGTTTTTCATTTTACACACAGAGATAACACTACGGTTACTCAAGGAGCTATCATCACAAATGAATGATGAAAGCTCCTTGAGTTACTGTTACTGTAATCAAGGCTGTAATTATTGTTGTATGGCAGTTTTTTCCTGGTTCTGTCAAGCTCTCAAGGTGTTTTGTCAAGTGTGCAACAGGAATTTGAATGATAAAGCCTGCCCAGCATTGACACCTCTCTTGGCTCCCTATTGTCATGTATGTACTAGCTATAGGTGGAGACATTAGCACAGAAGCTATTAGCTTATTCCATTTTAATATAAGATTGGGGATAATGTTATGTCTGGAAAATTGTCTTCCCAGACATTTGTTTGTGTAGAAGCAAAATATTTTCTATGGAAATTATTTTAAATTAGTTCTTTCTGTGTCTACTCTTTTCTTACTCAAAAACCAAGGAGGTCCCTGTTTCAACCTTTTTGACGAAAACATATCAAGTATTTCAACAATACTAGTACTCTGGACTTGAAAATATGAAGTGCACTTTAAAGAAAAAATTCAAGATTTTAGAAAAGATCATCAGTGAGAATACCACTTTATATCATGATTCCCTTTTGTCTAACCAAGAATCACAAAGACCTCATTCATCAATTTCATGTTGCAAAACTCCAAACTGTTTTATGGGTTTTGTTTGTAATGTGATCTTTCCTTGAAGTTCATGGCAAATACCCAAACAAAAACTTCTAATTCCACTTTCCCCCGTGATGCCACCAACTATGACCTGGATTCTCGCCTCTTTTGTGTTCATGATGATAATTCGCAAATTCGACTGGCAGTAGTAGTAGTTCGCATGAAATTAAATGTTATCTTCAACAAAAAGATAAACAACAACACAGACACACCAAATCAAGCATCCCAGGAAATTGGGGGTTCTGGCTGGCCAAATTGGTAAAGTATAGGTACCCAAGCTAGTGTTGGCAGACCTCTGTTTTGCTAAAGTGGGACTAAGACCATTAAAGATGTTATTGTGGGTTTGGCAGACAAATTTGACATTTGTGTCTGAGTTTTGTGAGGTCAAGTAGGTTATAATTTGGCAGAAGTAGAGAAGAGATTCTGCTCATTCCAATTATTTACTAGACTAACTAAACAAAATATTTGTGCAATATATGAAGTCAACACATTTTACTCTGCAGATTTGACAAATAATGACCGAGACCAGCTTGTTGCAGATGGCTAACAGTAACAAAATTTTTACAGGATGTAGAGAAGACTGAGAGAAGACTGCCTACTTTTTAGAAAAGCTTTCCAGAAGATAAGAATACACTTCAGATTATTTGAAATTAATCAATTTTAAAGTTTGTCCATTTTGATAAAATTTAGGCAGTACGTATGAATTCAACAGTCAATATCTAACTTTCTGATAGTAAAATAAATTTTCCAGAAATAATTCACGCAAACACACTTGTTGTGTATTCTTTGCATGTCATTATATCATAGGTTTTTATTATACAAGCTTGTCTTTGCCTTTCAAGTTTACATGCTTGGATTTTGTAGTTTTTGTACGTGTGAATCTGACAACCCCATTCGTCATGTTGACAGGGCCATTATTATCAATAGTAATTATATTTCAGCCATACCATAGGTATGGTGAAATATATTGTTATATTGCAATCCATACATAGTATGGGATTGCAATATATTGTTTTTGCTGAGTTTCTTCTTCTCCTGTCAAAATCTTCAAGTTGATTCAACTTTTTCATTTTGGGGCCAAATGAGCTGAAATTTGGCAGGGTGGTAGGGATAGCAAATACCCCCAGGTGTTTTTTTCACTTTTTTGATAGAGGCCTTAGAATTTATGATATTTAGGGTTTTTGGTCATTTTTAGACAAAATATGTATATTTTGGGCCCCTGTGCCCTGGTATTACAAGCTAATGACCTGAAATTTGGTACAGAGGTGCATTGGACATATGAGCACAGAAAACCATCAACACTTTCTTCATAGATCACTTCAAAAATGAGTTATTTTAGGGGTTTTGGCCATTTTTGACTAAAAATGTATATTTTTGGCTCCTATGCCCTTGTATTAAAACCAAATGACCTGAAATTTGGTACATATGTGCGTTTGACATATGACCACAGAACCCCATCAATGCTTTATTCATTGTTTACTTCAAAAATGAGTTATTTTAGGGTTTTTGGCCATTTTTGACTAAAAATGTATATTTTTTGCTCCTATGCCCTTGTATGAAAACCTTATGACCTGAAATTTGGTACAGAGGTGCATTGAACATATGCTCACAAGACCCCATTGACACTTTTTTCATAGATCACTTCAAAAATGAGTTATTTTGGGGATTTCAGGCATTTTTTACTAAAAATGTATATTTTTGGCTTCTATGCCCTTGTATGTAAATCAAATAACCTGAAATTTGGTACAAAGGTAAATTGGACATATGACAACAGGATCCCATTGACACTTTTTTCATAGAGCACTTATAAAATGAGTTATTTTGGGATTTTTAGCCATTTTTAACTAAAAAATGTATATTTTTGGCTGCTATGCCCTTGCATTGAAACCAAATGACCTAAAATTCGGCATGAAGGTGTATAGGACAAGTGCCCACAGTACTTCATTTTCTCTTTGAGCAAACATTACTTCAAATTGTTGAATTTGGGGATTTTTTCAAGGATGAAGATGGATTGCAATATGCTGTATTTGCTCCTAAGCAAATGTCGGCCTTTCTAGTTATATTGCAATCCATACATAGTATGGGATTGCAATATATTGTTTTTCCTTTCGTTCTCCTCCTGTCAAATCTTCAAATGGATTCAACTTTTTCATTTTTGGGCCAAATGAGCTGAAATTTGGCAGGGTGGTAGAAGTAGCAAATACCCCCAGGCGTTTTTTTCACTTTCAGGATAGAGGCCTTAGAATTTATGATATTTAGGGTTTTTGGTCATTTTTAGACAAAATATGTATATTTTGGGCCCCTGTGCCCTGGTATTACAAGCTAATGACCTGAAATTTGGTACAGATGTGCATTAAACATGTGAGCACAGAAAACCATCAACACTTTCTTCATAGATTGCTTAAAAAATGAGTTATTTTAGGGTTTTTGGCCATTTCTGACTAAAAATGTATATTTTTGGCTCCTATGCCCTTGTATTAAAACCAAATGACATGAAATTTGGTACATAGGTGCGTTTGACATATGACCACAGAACCCCATCAACGCTTTATTCATTGTTTACTCCAAACATGAGTTATTTTAGGGTATTTGGCCATTTTTGACTAAAAATGTATATTTTTTGCTCCTATGCCCTTGTATAGAAACCAAATGACCTGAAATTTGGCAGAGAGGTGCATTGAATATATAATCACAGGACCCCATTGACACTTTCTTCATAGATCACTTCAAAAATTAGTTATTTTGGGGTTTTCAGTCATTTTTGACTAAAAATGTATATTTTTGGCTTCTATGCCCTTGTATGTAAACCAAATGACCTGAAATTTGGTACAAAGGTAAGTTGGACATATGACAACAGGACCCCATCAACACTTTCTTCATAGAGCACTTATAAAATGAGTTATTTTGGGATTTATAGCCATTTTTAACTAAAAAATGTATATTTTGGGCTCCTATGCCCTTATATTGAAACCAAATGACCTAAAACTCGGCATGAAGGTGTGTAGGACAAGTGCCCACAGTACTTAATTTTCCCTTTGAGCAAACATTACTTCAAATTGTTGAATTTTGGGATTTTTTCCAGGATGAAGATGGATTGCAATATGCTGTATTTGCTCCTAAGCAAATGTCGGCCTTTCTAGTATTCGTAATGTTTCTTTCTCCTGTCAAATCTTCGGAACACGGTATCTCCGTTGTTCCTGAACCGATTGACTTGAAATTTGGCACAAGGGTAGAGTGGGCCAATACCCTCGGGCGTTTTTTTTGATTTTTTTCATATCTGCCTTTAAAATGATTTTATTGAGGTTTTTGTCAATTTTTATGTATATTTTGGGCTCCTGTACCCTGGTATTACAGCCGAATGACATGAAATTTGGTACAAAGGTGCCCTGATCATATGCACACCCAGATTTAATAACACTTTTGGCATATGGTACAACAAAATGCTTAATTTTGCAATTTTTGGCCATTTTTTGACAAAAAAAGCACATTTTTGCCTCCTGTACCCTCGTTTTACAACCGAATGACCTGAAATTTGGTATAAAAGTGCCCTTCAATTATGTGCACATGAAATCAATAACAGTTTTTCCATACAGTACAACATAATGCTCAATATTGCGATTTTATGGCCATTTTTTGACAAAAATTGGACATTTTTGGCTCCTGTTCCCTCATTTTACAACCAAATGACCCGAAATTTGGTAAAGGGGTGCTCTAGATATTTATTCAAATGACCCATTTATAATTTTTGGCATGGAACAATTTAAAATGATATATTTGGGAAATTTTTGGGTCATTTTCCAATGGCCTAAGGGGTCAACGACCTCAAGGCCTATTGTTGCATGAGGGAGATGGCTGAAATATGCTGTATTTGCTCTCAAGCAAATGTCGGCCTTTCTAGTTGTTTTTAGCACCTTGGCCCAAAGTAATTACCTGTATTCATCTTTAATTATGCATAGAATGCAGACAGGGACACTTTAATTGGTCAGTTCATTACTCATGGCCTGAAATGTCTGGTCGTAATTTCTTTGTCCAGTCAAGGAGCTTTTTTAACCTCCTTTCTCCAGCACTTGGAATTATTTCTTGATAGAAGAAAATAATCAAAGTCAACGATCTAGAGCTATGTTAGCTTTCAAAAAGAAGTAAACGACTAGTGAACTCAAATTCTTAGCAGGTGTTTTCATGTACTATTTTAGCAGATGGAAACTCAACTCAGCATATTACATTGAATCAAGAAGGGTATACGGTATACCTGCCTAAAACCCCCTTCTACGAATATATGTTAAACCTTTAATAAAATAATGTGTTCCACAATATGGGGAAAATGCATTGGTGTCCACAACTGAAATTCACAAAATTCCCTACACGAAAACAAATTACGAAAACACACTATGAAGTTCTTGATGTTTGGCTCCTTTAAAACAAAATTTAATGTAAAGATAGGCTCTCGAATTTTGATAAAACAATTGACAGAAGCTAAACAATGTCTTCAGTATGGCCGACACAACAACTACAAAATTATGCATAGCTTACAGTCATTGAAATTAAAGCTTTGAAAACAATCCTCGAGAAAGAAAAGGAGATGATAATCTACAGCTATATGCAAGGAGCTATCATCAACTATATTCCATAGGCAGTGGACTGTGAGGCAAACCCGCTTTTTAATGGAGCATTGCGTGTTTTATAACCATTCCGTGTTCTGTGACCCTGACCTGGAGTCGCTATCTGTTAAATACGCGCAACTCCAGAAAAACGTACATAAGCAAAACAAAAAATGCCTAAAACTAGCCCGACTGCGGAATCTACTCGGAGATTACTATGATAGGAATGGAGACTTGTTGAATCCAAGGAGATTGAAATCCTTGCTGAATCCTTCCCTTTTTGTAGATAACTCCACAAAAATTTAGATTAGCTTAGACAGCGTAACTTTGTACTAGGGTTTATTTACAAGTAATGAGGTTTATACTTAGTACAAGCACAAGGTGAGTGAATGGATATTGTATGTACATGACCAGGCAGACGTTGAAGACGCGAGTCTACAATCAATCGCCAAAGCGGATGTACTTTATATTTCGAGTCTTGTTTAGAAGCAAACTTTTTGATACACATGTCAAGCTTATTGCATATTTTGTATCAGTCGGAAACCTGGGGCTTTAATAAGGCAAATCCTGTCGATCGAATCGCTTCGAAACTGATGAAAATGCCTTTCTTATACACTTAGCCCTATACTACACTTAGCAGAATGGGAAGTTCCCCATTCAAACGGAAGCTTCTCTCAACCAAGTAAATGTGCCAAGCCTGTTTGTCTTCTGTCTGTTACGGCAACAACGGCCGATTACACATTTCATATTGAACTGAAGGACAGACGGTTGCCGTCTACAGTTATTATGTATAAGTCTGACTCCTGAAAGGAACATCAAGATTAGCAAAATTATGAAGGTCGGTCTCATGACTTTGTACAGAAGAATATATCGGGTGTTCATGCATGTTTTTTGTTAGCAAAGAAGTGTGTATGATATACTAGTATTGTGAATGTCTCATGTGTCAGAGCAAGGAGGTTTTACCTCCTTGGTCAGACCAAGGAGGTTGGTCAGACATGTACTTAGCACCTGCACAATTGTGCCAATTGGAAGATGAGCCAAACAACACTAGCTTCTTTAATAATAGTGGGATTTTATGTGCCATCTGGGCAGTTAACATTAGGTAATAATGTTATCATTGTCTATTATTATTCTCTATACTTGTTGAACTATTTCAAATTAAACTACATTTCTCAATCTTGGGACTTTGGGTATTCGGCCCCCGAAGATTATAGTGGACTGATCGTCAGCTAACTGTTTGGATACAGGAACAATCCAAGGGCTCTGGTTGGGTAGGGGTGTTTGAAGAGTAGGAATAGAATTTGTGGGAAAATGCTTTTGACAGTTGCCAGGCCAGAGTAGTATTTGACGGTAAGACTTTCCGGCCTGAAATTTCAATTCTTGAGATAATGGTGTATCTTTTTTTCACTCTCCCATACCATTACACGTGACGTTATTAATGATATATATTACTCTAATACTGCAACTGTACAGTGGTCACCCCTGTAGGACCGGGGAGGAAGTGTGAAATTAGGTCGTAAACAAATGCAAAGAAGGGAGGAACAATGGGTGGGGATTTCAGGGCAATTTTCACTCTAACTACTACATTTTTACAAGTTTCTAGTCCACATTGGGTCATTTACATAATGAGGGCAATGCAGAGGGTTGCAGTGCCATGACTCTTAGTCTTTTGGAGACAGTTTGGCTGGCAGACAGACAGACATTAGTTTATATAGGGTAGCAATTGTAAGAAGGCACAAAAAGATTTCTCACTGTTATGCTCAGAGACACTCATGCAGCTGTGTAAAAGGTATATAGTAAAATAACAATTCTCCTTTTGTATTCATAAGGTGAAACACAACAGACAACAAAGGACCACTCACACTAAATAGATAATTGACAGATGGTGATTATTTGAGTGCACTGGCACATGAACCTTATAGTCTATACTGAGTATTTATTCTCCATGATGGTTACCACGAAGCCTTTTAAAAGTCAGGGCCCTCACAATGAAAACGGAGCAGAAAACAAGTCCATTATAAGACTTAGTAATCTTAGTCCATTCACACCTTTTAATTTGCTTGATGATTTTGGAACACAAACTGTTCACAGCGAAGTAGCTGTATAAAATCTGGTATAAAATCTGGATGATGTTGAGTTTGTGAGAAAGATACCATTAGGCTGTCTGCTGACGAAGATACACCATTGACTATTGGACATATTTTTGATATTTAAGCTGCTTCAGGATGTGAAGAGGTGACCATTTTCAGAATACTACCACGGTGACCGAAGCAATGACTGTTTTACAGTCAACAGTCTGAGGGGATTGAATTGTGCCTTATAATCATCAATCCAAATCCTTTCTGACTGTGAAACCGTCGGTCCATGATATGGACCCGAACGGTCCAAATCATGACCCGAACGGTCGACATCATGACAATTCACGCCTTTCACGCCTTCCCTCACATCTCTCTGAGAGGTGTGAGGGAGACTTTTACCTGACATTTCTATCCCCGGGGATGCAATTTTCCCGCGGGAAAGCATGTTTTTTGACATTGTCTTCCCTGGGGTTGAGAGTTTAGACCCGACGGGGTAAGAAATTTACCCTTCGGTATCCCAATCTTGCTCCGCGGGGAGACCTAAAAGATAATCGGGATGCTCCAAAAAGACCGCGGTCAGCTTGCATTTTCCATCAATGATATCTTACGTTGTGAACATTGTAGAATAATTATTTTTATATTACTATACTCAGTACGCCAAGAGCTACGCACTGATATCTCACTCGAATCTAGAACATCAAATTTGGCTGTCATGTCATTATGTATTTGAATTTGCACTTCAGGTCCATTTGGATAAATCCTTGTGTACAAAATGACAGCCTTAATATAGAGAATTGCGTATATCGGAATATTTGGGACATACAACCATAAAGTGATATTCGTCTTCTATTAGCTCTGGACAGAATGGACAAACCCTCTGGTCGATAGGGATTTTTTGGAATCTTCCGGTTTATGATGTCAGATCCAGGCCAGGACTGACGAATTTGTACCGGGGGCATGGAGAGATGGTCACAACTTGCAGGACACCAATGGCATGAATGCAGGACACTGGTCCCAACAGAGCCTCCAGGGACGGGAAGATGTAGAGGAACCTGCTCAAGCACTGGGTCAATTTGTGTGACACACGTGCCATTTTGTGTAACAGATATTTAACTTAATTTGCTGATAATGGCACTTTTTTTGTGTGTAGACCCACATGATATAAAGGTGCAATATAGAGCCATATTACAACTTTGAAAGAGGGCGTAAGGTTTCATAATTGTTTAATTTACGTGTTTGATAAAGATCTTGAATACGTTTTGTGGTGTGTATGAGTGTGATTTTTATAGTAGTTGAAATACTAAGATGATAGGGGAAATCATTAAGGACAAAGTGAAAACAAACACAATCTTAACAGTGCACATAATTTCTTAAGGTAAATGATGGCCCACATTTCTGTAAAAGCACAGTGTCACTGCTTCACTGCTTCGCAAATGAATAAAAAAAACCTCTTCACTGTTTACTTGTCAATGTTCTACTTGCACTGCCTGTAAACAAAAGCATACGTAGTACAAAGGGTTCCTCTAACAAAAATACTCTATTGGCAATGCTCGCAAACAAAAGTTTATGTAACAGAAACTGTTCCTCTGACACACCTGAAATGCGTTAGGAATGCAGTTAGCACCAGGTGCGTCAGGCATGCGGTCGGTAGACGTTGTGTGCGTCCGGAAAACGCCCATCATACGTACCCCATACGAATCTATTCGCAGTACGGAAAATTTTGTTGCGCATTTCAGTTGCAATCATACGCATCTCATGCGAAATGAAAACGCTGAAGTCGTAATTCAAACACCAGATGGGCTCGACGTACAATTTAATTTATTCCAAAAAAAATCCAAATGTTGGGCGTTCGGCCGCGTATTGACAAAATTTCATTCGGAACTCACGCGCACTTGAAAATATACGCAGGTGTAAACCCACCTTAAAAGTGTGAGGAACCGTTGCATTATCGTCCGGATCTACGGCTGAATGGGTCAAATTGAACGTACGCCGCCATTTTCCCGCCATTTTTAATGCTACGGCCAGCAGTAAAGTTTTACGTCATAGCGGTTGTGACGGACCAAAATTAAATGAAAATTCTTGTCAGTATACGCCCATTTGCTCATGCCTTTTTGTATGCTCATGCAGATTTTTGTTTTGTGCAACTACTAACAGGAAAGAAAGGAACAACAGAGGATGTATAAAGGTACATAGCGGCAGTTAATTGTGCCGTGTTTCGTTCGGCCGATATAGTGCACCCCCTTCCAACCACGCGCCCGTTCTCCGTGCAATTCCGCGGTGTGTTCCAATTACGATATTATGTTTTTAGCAGGACCAGAGAGACAAAATAATTTACACAGAAGAAGTGGCAAAGGTAAGCTGTAACAGCAACAAGTAACTGGAGAAAATGATGCGTTGATCATTTGCCAAATTAGCATTGCTTGAGAAATTGCAGTAAACCGACCGGTATTATGCCAATGGATGTTACATGGGGATTGTACAGTGTCCATGCTTGTTCATTGCTGTAAACCACCCCCATAAATATGACCAAACTTTTGCCTTGAGCCCAGTGCACCCTGAGCTAGAATTGACAGTTACCAAGTTTTAGCTCTGAAAAATTCTACCAGGTGTCAAACCCCCATCCATACCCTTGGGGTCCAAAGAAGTGGGGTAGCCTGGTAGGCTATCCTGCACCCAGCCTTTTCCGCAGACCCAATTTTTGCCATCAGAAGGTGTTGAATGTGTGCATTTTTTTCAGATGAAAGTATCTTGCCAATTTTACTCCCATTTTGTTGTTTTGGGGTTGACCCAGAGGATGTCCTCCATATAATCAAATCAACATGGCCTTACTAATAGGTAGTAGTGCAATGCAGCTTCAATGAGTTCATCATCATCATCATCCTTGCCGCATATCAGCCTTTGCTGAGGCGGTCTGTCATTGTTCTCCACACTTTTCTGTCTGCTAATTTTGCTTGCATGTTTAAAGGTGCACACTCACTGCACTTGTGTCAAGCTTGCGTCACTGCGGGGTTCGTTCACTGCGTCACTGTTTTGTTATTTGCTACAATTTTTATAATTTAGATACTAGTATTGCATAATACGTAAAAGTATGACTTAGAAGAAGGCAAAATACACAAAAAGTAAGAAAATTTGTTCTTTATCTCTGAAATCCGTTGAGTATCTTTTGAACCCCGCAGTGACGCAAGCTTGCCGCAAGTGCAGTGAGAGCGCATCTTTAGGCTGAGCCACTTCGGTTCACCCCCACTCTGCTCGATATTGATAAACACCACGATATTCGCCTTGTCCTTCAAAGATGAAGACATGCCACGCTTTCCAAGAACCTCCCGATGAAAGCCAACTAAAATACAGCTTCCTGGATACGAAGCAATTTCACCTCACACAAACGTCTTTTAGGCATGACCCCTACACTTATCTTGAAGGTCGTGCCATTAGACGAGCTGGCTGCAACATTATACGGTGGGCAGAGGAGCCTGGATACGCAATTACCCAGTGCACCTCGCTAACAAGTCAATAGGTTCCCGTGGGTGTAACATGTCTGAACATGACTTGAATATCTATACCCAGGGCTTGAAATATTTTTTTTCTGCAGGTAACACTGGAAATTACCTGCACCAGACAACTTCTACCTGCACCACTCAGAATTTAGGAAGTATGGATCATATTAAAAACTGTTCAGAAACCATTGCCATTATTTCTTTTATACTTGATAGGCCATAACTGTCAATGCAGCTAATAACAATCCACACACACCTACATCATAGGGCATTTATGTATAAAACCCAGTACATGGACCAGTGCAGGTTAGGTGCAGGTAGGCATCAGAAATACCTGCACAGCTCCAATTTTACCTGCACTGACCTGCATATGCAGGTGGTATTTCGAGCCCTGCTTATACCTAACAGCATTAGACAGACACTGTTATTACCTAGGATATAGCATGTAAGGCCATGTTGATATGATTATAGGGATGACATTTGCGCGAGCATCAATTTTTGGCTGTTTCCAAAATAAAAAAGTTTTCAACCATACTGCAAATTGTAACGCTGGTTCACCTTTATCCGAGGGTAACCTTTATCCGTTATTTGCAAAAAAATGCGTATTTAGAGATATGAAGTCGACGGAAGGTGGCTTCAAATCAGAACATTTTCAAAATATTGAAAATTTGAAACCACAGTCTCCAGACTTAATACTCCTAAATTTGCTGTTTTTTAAAGACAATGGATAAAGGTAACCCCGCGGATAAAGGTGAACAAGCATTACAAAGCAGCTTTAAAATAAGCAAATACATGCTGTGGATTCCAAAAACAAACATCGGAAAATGTATACTACTGTAATAGAACATTACAAGGTCAAAGAAGATGTGAAAGTACAAAAATGAAGAATCTATGATTGTTTTGTAAACTATATTTTGTGTGTTTGGTTATTGTTCAACCTTCCTCAAACCACTTAAAACTCATAAGGAAGGCAAATCTTTTTTGGGTCAAACTTTTTTTTATTCGAAGCTTGCATCAGTTTTGTGGTTCTCAGAGGATGTCATCCATATAATCAAATCAACATGGCCTTAGACAGACATCGTGATTATCTTTAGGATAGCATATACAACTGTACTACAGTGGAAGCCGCTTAATTGCACACCCAATTTGCCAGCGAATTCCGTGCAATTATCCGGCGTGTGCGATAATGCGAAGTCACCCAGTTGGACCGCACCGCCACGGGATTCGGGGATTCCGTGCAATTGACCGAAGTGTGCGTTTATCCGACGTGCAATTAACTGGCTTCCACTGTATTAGCCAGACATGCACACACATTACCAACCTGGGGTAAATAAATTACACCTTTTAGTGCCAACACTTCTGGAAGGAATCGCCCGTATACGTTTGATCAAACCTGTTCTCCAACTAGATCTCTTTTGCATATCAATTTACAGCTAGGATATAAAAGCTATCTCCAACAAACTTCTCTCGTGTCACTGACAAAAGACTCATAGCTGCCTGAAACATTTCCAGAACCATATCCAGTTGCTTGAGCAACTGCGTATCTTCTGACCTGGATGTCTAACTTTCATCGACGTACCTTTAGGATACCTTATAACCAGACATGCACACGCATTAGCAAGCTGGGGGAAATTACACCTTTTAGTGCCAACACTTCTGAGAGGAATCACACGTATATGTTTGATCAAACCAAAGGGGTTTTTATGTGAGATTACAAGGCATCTGGAGTGCTCAAAAGGAAGTGGAGAAGGCATCTAGCCAGCTGGAAGGTGTAAATTATTTCTTACCACTTCAAGGCAGTCGGCTATCTTGGACAGTTTGGCATGTGGTAGCTCTTTCAACAGGGACACGCTGTGCAGAGATAGAAGGAAAGTTTAGTTAGCAATGTTATCAAATGTAACTACATGTACCTGCTAGAAGAGAACCTGTGAATTTTGTTAAAAAAACAGTCATGTAACTGCAAGATAAAAGAACATCACTGATCATCTATCTTAATGTGCAATTTTGTGCAGCCTTCAAGCTAAAAATGAAGCCATCTGTCATTATTATCTAGTCTTTACAGCTATCCAGAGTGCCCTTGTCAAAGAGCCCCCGGGCTGACAGAACATCGCATGTTCCCTCCTGTGTATCCTAATGTGCTGGGAGGAGAATGGCGTGCAAAAGAAAATCCCATTTTCCAGAGTAAGAAATCCCTTTCAAAGCCAGGCCTTTGGCTTGCAGGTCTTTAAAGAGCCATTTCATGTATGGTAATAGGGACACCGCAATAAGGGACATCTATTCATGTACACTCATTTGATGAGGTGTAGAGAGCCTGCTTGGTCTACTTCAAAGAGCTTTATCTCTCGGTACATAAAGGACATCCTCTTTGCACCAGATGATATTTTGGGAGCTTCCTTCCTCCACAGTGTAAAACAAATATTAAAGAAGACTATCCAATAGTCATTTGCTAGATCATTGCAAATGGAATAACATTAAGAAGATGAAATAACCAGGAACTTGCGAGTTTTCAACAACAACAGCAAGAATGCTATATCTGGGAGGGATGTCCTTAGTGCTAAATACCAGGTGGTTATGATTTTTGTGATACTATTATTTTTGATATGAAATTAACAAGTGTGTTAAACCAAATGTGATTTTGGTGTTTAAAAATCTAGTTGGTACAAGTGCAAAGTTGATTGGAAATAAAGTTTCAAAAGTATGCATGTCCTTGATTAATTAATTTGAATGTACAACAATACATATTGCCAAAACATGCTACTTTGAAGGATGTAGTTCAACAGAACCTACATCAAAGTTAAGGCAGAAATTTGGTATTCATAACTGTTATGTGTGTGCGAGTGTGTGTGTGTTTGTGAAGACTCATTCTGTATCCATTATGATAGCTTGTGTGAATGCCCTTTGGCATGACACATTTGCACAATCAATGAGAAATGTTACTAGAAACTTTTTAAGAAAGTTAGCAAATTTGCAAAATGCCATTTATGAAAGATTACAAAAGTTAGGTTGGCATTAGCACAGGGAGGCTTCTGGCCTTGCACTTAAGTCCACAACTGAAGAGGTAGTGAAATGAAAAGTCTGTGCAAAGTCAGGAAATGATTGGTATGTCAGGCATTACGCTAGCCATGCCAACCAGTGGACACATTCAGTGGCACACACTTTTCCAATGCAACAGAAAAGATATTGTACACCATTTTCAGCAGATTAACTGTCTGGGTGGGTCCATTTCATGGCAAAATTCTGGAAAAGGTCCAGCAAAGCCATTTAGGTTCAGCATCACTGCATAGTCGCGTGATCCATCATTGGATGTAAAACATACTACTGGATTACTACTACCCAGAGATATCAAGATAAAGCACCAACATGCACAATAAACACTTCTCCTGTAGAGGCTTACACCCTCCTCCAGACCAAAGCAAATGAAAAAGAATACAACACGGTGTATTCCATATCACCTGGGGTGCCAGCCTGACTGCGGTTAGGGATCGCCCAATGGCCAGAAGTGAGAGGACTGGAACCAAGGGAGCACGAAATGCGCCAGAAGTTGAGGAAATTTGGTATTCTCAAACCAAAACTTGTAAAAACATCAATTACACCAATGAAATCTGGTATTCATTTTTTGACACATGGCAAATGCAAAGCATGCTTGGATTTTTCTATGGATAACGTAATATACAGATTGGTCCAGAATACCTGTATCAAACATTATCATGAACCAAACATTAATCGTATTACCTGTACTAGATCCTTACTATGACTGATTTTTGTTTTCTTGGGAGATCTAAAAATCCAGGGTATAAATTCAATATCATTACAAAAAAAAAAAAATTACAGTTCTACCTGTAACCATTCTGTTCGCAAATACTAAAAGAGCAAAACTGTACAAGTTTGTGAACAGCTTATGCACTTTAAGTTATTACTAACTCCTCATTTTGCTTTGAATGATTGATGTTGTCAAGGATCATATAAAATGTATCCAATATAGAATTCCCAAACCTTATCCCCATAAAATGGTGATTTAGACGCAGGACCAAGATTTATGGGTTTCTTGAGAGATCACAGCAGTTTCATTTTTCAGCTATAAGGAAGAAGTGAAAACCTGGCAACACATGCTGAACACTTTGTAATTTTTTCCTGTGAATAAATCTCTTGGGAATCTGCTTGTATTATCTGACGTCCTCAACTCACCTCTTGAGAAACTTGAAGTGTTCCTCCCTCCTGGTTCTCCCTGTCTTGATCATGATCATCTGGAAAATATTCCTGTCTATGGCCCACAGCTTGGACTCAGTAACAGCTGAAAAATAACACAGATGCCAGGAAGACATATGAAATTAAGAGGAAAACTGGAATGAGTCAGGGAAATTTTATTGAAATGATGATGAGCATGCCATTGAGCATCTTCATCAGTTAGAAACAAAATTAATGAGAGGGCAAACATGTTATAAGTGTAAGCTACATAGTTCTCATGGGGCCACCATTATAGATCAAAACCGAGGCCAATGAGATAAACAAAAGTCTGTCCATCATAATTAGCAGTTATACTAATGATAGCATGGCAATTAGGATATTGACCAATAAGAGAATGGTTATCAAATATTTGCATTATTATGTTTTTATTTTGCATCTCCTAAAGGGACTATGAGATCAGTCTATACTACTCTAAATTGCTACTCTAAATCTTTTGGCACATAACACCAGTTATGATATTCATGGTTTGATCCTAAATTTGTGTGGTTTGGGGAAAAAATGTGTATAAGTTCGCAAACTCACCTTTGACAGTGGCTGTTCTGCTACAGTTATACAGGAGTGCCAGCTCTCCAAACAGTGTCTTTGGCCCCATGTTGCCCAGGTATTTCCCTCCTTTTGTCACCTGCAAGTCACCAACTGCAGAAAACATTGAACATGATGTCAAGAAAAACTCCACTTTAATTTTTACTACACATGTAAAATAAAGGGTCGCAGCATTCTGAAGAAGGGGACAGGCGGTTACTGAAATGTCTGCAGGTTGTTGTGTACTGGTTATGTGTAAGGAACTTCGTTGTACAGCATTTTGAGGCTTCATTTTTATTTATTGGTTTGGTTATTCAGCTTATAATTACAGAGGCAGGGCTGCCCAACTAGCCTGTGGCTAGTTCTAAAAAAAGTAGCCTGTGCCTAGCCTATCATTAGGCTTAGCGGTGCACACCCCAGTTTATTTGGGGTCTCAAATCGAGGCTGCGCACCCCCAAGTCGAGAGGCCGTCTCTTCAAGAAAATAGATCTAAAGCAGAAAAGCCGTATATGAGAATGACGGGTATCACTCCAGCTTTAAGAACAGCCGGGTTTCAGTTTCTTCACTCTCTTTACTTTTCATAATTTTGGGGGGAGAAAAGTTTTTTTCACGCAAAAAAGTATGCACAAAAAGGGGAATTTTGACGTGGAAATAAACCCATCACCTATAGTTTAGTCATGAAAATGACTGATATTGTCGGAAAGAGAATACACCTAAGATTAATCAGGCAAAAAATAAAGAAAATCGTAACACTGAGATTTTTACAATAACCGCGAGGCATACCAACACGGCCCACAGACCGCATATGGACGGGAAATCTGGGTCAACGGCGAATCACTTCCAACGCGTAGAAATACAAGGAAGTGACCCTCGGGCCCAAAACCAATTTGCACCAAAAACACATCACTTCTTACGCTTTTTAGCCATGCCAGTATTAAATGCCACTTCGCAGCAGATTATGAGAAATTTGAACTCAAACACGGACCCTCGAGACCCTTTCGTCACATTTTTGTCGCGCACTATCTCGGACCCCTGTCGCGGAAGAATTGGTGTGTGCACCGTTAGGCCATACACCTTTGTGTCAATGGGTAGCAAAGGGCAGCAGGAGATGTTGGTACCACCAGAGGCAGTAAATTTTCCTTGTGATTTCCTATGAGTGAGGTGTAAGTGTAATATTGTTTTATGAGAGCTGTTGCAGAGCGGCATGTTTGACCTAGCCTTTGGCTTTGACCTTTGGCTCCCCAAATGGACCATGACCTTTGATACATTTGAGGAGGGACAATCCATAAACAACAATATTTTCAAGTGAAATACTGATAGAGAATGAACAAGGAATTACAGAAATGTTGGTTTCAGTTCAATTTTTCAATTTTACCAAATAATTATGAATCTTTAAAGTATGATATTTTGTTAAATTTTTGGTGAATATCAGATTGGTTTTGAAATAAAATGCAGCTAAGGCCATGTCAATTGATTTCCTTGGCTCTCTGATTTTTAAAAATATAAATGTAGCAAGCGGACATCATAAAAGCATATGGCAGGGAGGCAAATTTGACTATGGCTATATCTACTCCATAAACTGAGTGTACCAAGACATAAACCTGGTCCTCTGGCTTTGTTTTCCTTGTTTCTTTTCCAGTTAAGCATATATTTTATTTCCCTTTTAAAATGAAAAATGAGAAATTTTGTTGACAAAGACTATGTATTTAGCAATGTTGAACTGAAATTTTCCAATGTGCATATTGTACTCCTAGGTAATGGAAAATAAAGAGCAGACTACAGCTCATTATGATGGCCAAACACAGTGTTCACTTTTGTAGCCGGATGGAGTATCATACAGTCAGGCCTAACTACAATGTCTTTCTTTTTAATGCTTTGTCCTTATATAGTACTGCTCACATGTATGGTGGTGGGCGTTCTACTCAAAGAACTTGTTTGAGCACTCAGGACTGCACATGAGAGCATCGTAAACATAGAGCTGTGCTGAATAAATACTATATATATAAAACAAACATGCTTTATGTAAAGATGGCCAAACACAGTGTTCACTTTTGTAGCCGGATGGAGTATCATACAGTCAGGCCTAAATACAACGTCTTTTATTCTTAATGCTTTGTCCTTATATAGTACTGCTCACATGTATGGTGGTGGGCGTTCTACTCAAAGAACTTGTTTGAGCACTCAGGACTGCACATGAGAGCATCGTAAACATAGAGCTGTGCTGAATAAATACTATATATATAAAACAAACATGCTTTATGTAAAGATCATTAGGCCCATAGGAAACAAAATGGTTAACATTGTGTGTGGTCCAAACTAAATCTGAATAATACATGAACGCCTGTTAGGCTGCTGACAGTTCTAATCTATTGATAATGACACCTCAATGATCAACAACCCTATGTTCTGACACCCTTGTTCTGACATTATAACACCTCAGCCAATGTTCCAACACCCCCTAACTCTAGTCTGATTAAATCAAGCTTATAGCAGCCCATCCAACTTCCTCTGGCCCCTGTCTGACCAGAATGTTTGTGTTTCACAGACTACCCATTACCCTAACCCTAAAATAGGGGTATTGGAACATAGGGGCATAAGAACATAGGCTTCTTTATTGCTAATCAAATAATCAATATTGTCCATATACAATGTCTGGTAAATAATATGAAGTGTATCTGCTGCATCAAAGTTCATTTATTCCTTTTAAAACTATCATTCATTTTATCATTCGTCCGCTGCATCAAATGTTCATTCATTCATTTTACAACTAAAATTCATTCATTCCCTCCATCCTACCTTCTGCCACAAACAGCTGCTGGCCGGCCTCGCCCTCCTGTATGACCTTCTGTCCAGACTGGAACATCTGGAAGTCATTCCTTCCTTCCTTCATTCATTCACTCATTCATTCATCTGTTCATTCATTCATTCCCTCCTTCTCACCTTCTGCCACAAACAGCTGCTGTCCTGCCTCTCCCTCCTGGATGACCTTCTGTCCCAACTGGAACATCTGGAAGTCATTCCTTCCTTCCTTCATTCATCCCTTTGTCACTTATTCATTCACTCCCTCCTTCCCACCTTCTGCCACAAACAACTGATGTCCAGCCTCGCCCTCCTGGATGACCTTCTGTCCAGACTGGAACATCTGGAAGTCATTCCTTCCTTCCTTCACTCACTCACTCACTCACTCATTTATTTGTCTGTTCATTCATACATTCACTCCCTCCCTCCCTATATTTCCTACCTTCTGCCACGAACAGCTGCTGGCCTGCCTCCCCCTCCTGGATGACCTTCTGTCCAGACTGGAACATCTGGAAGTCCTTCCTTCCTTCCTTCACTCATTCACTCACTCACTCACTCATTCATTTGTCTGTTCATTCATTCATTCATTCCCTCCTTCCTACCTTCTGCCACAAACAGCTGCTGGCCTGCCTCGCCCTCCTGGATGACTTTCTGTCCGGACTGGAACATCTGGAAGTCATTCCTTCCTTCCTTCCATCCATCCATCCTTCCTTCTTTCCTTCCTTCCTTCATTTATTTATCCATCTGTCATTCAATCCCTCCCTCCCTCCTCCCTACCTTCTGCCACAAACAGCTGCTGCCCTGCCTCCCCCTCCTGGATGACCTTCTGTCCGGACTGGAACATCTGGAAGTCCATGCAGTCCACGATCTCGCTGACCTGGATCGGGTCCAGATTCTTCATGAAGTCGTTCTGCTGGATCGCTTCCTTCAGCATCACCTTAACACTGGGGAGGGGGCAACAAGAAGAAATTGAAAGGGCTGGTATAAAAGATAAACTTAATGCAGTAAAATAGCTTTTTTTCTGGACTGTAAGGGAAGTGGGTAAAACTGGGGCGTCCAGATTCTTCATGAAGTTGTTCTGCTGGATCGCTTCCTTCAGAATCAGCTTAACACTGAGGAGGGGCAACAAGAAAAAAAATAAAGGGCTGGTAAAAAAGTTAAAGGTAGTCTCATAGCTTTCTTGAGGCTAAAGGGAAGTTGGTTAACACTTGGAAGGGGGCAACAAGAACAAGACAAAAATTGAGGGGCTAGTAAAAAGGTTAAGGTAGTACCATGATAGCCTTTTGAGGACGGTAAAAAAATGGTAAATGTAGTCCCGTAGCCTTTTCAAAGCTGGGAAGGAAGTGGGTTGTTATCCACAGTGCCTATATTATATAGAGCAAAGTTTTGGGAGGCAGAGCTCATCCCTCTCCTTCTACCACCTGTTACCTCCCCAAACCAAAGTCAGGTACCAAATTTCACACCTGGGTGGTGTAAGGAAAGTCGTGTCAAGCACCTTTCCCAAGGACACAACAGCTAGCAAGGAACACCTGTAGGAAACTAACCTGTAACCTCTTGATCTCTCATCCACTAGCTTAGCCATTCAATGTTACAAAAGGATTGACATTTTCTACAAGAAAGGAAACTTTGTACCATAAGCACCTTTTCAAAGCATTGTCCGGGATGATGGAAACAACTGTCAAAGATGAAGATAGACTCGTCATAGTCTTAGAGACGTTGTGACGAATGATGCTGAAAGAGTGGTTGAAATAAGCCATGCTATAAGAGGACCAAGGGACCAGTGCCTGGTCAGGAGACAACAGTGTGCCAAGACTAGCATCCAGCTGGTTAAATACTGCCTGTAAGGCATTTGGTTGTTTTATATAATCCAGTTTGGAACTGTAAATTGTAATTGCTTATTATATAATAAGAAAAGTAGAAGGATTACCATTAGTCCTGCTATCGATGTGGGGGTGCTTTTCTAAAACATCTTAAGAGTAGACTGGGAAAGTGCGCACTCTGTGCATCCTATGCTATCTACTGTGCCCGAAACACGCCTACATGGGACTGTACTTCAGGACTGTTTGTCTACAGAAACTAGTTGTGATTCTTGTTTTTTTTTAATGAAATGTAACGTTAATGTTTTTAAACGATTTTAATCTGTCCTATTACATTGTATTCCTTTTATACCTTGCGCCCTCCTGAAAATCAGACAAAGGGCTGTCCTAGGTTTTAGTGTGTATAATTCATCTTGTGTGGAATAAAGATGATTTTTAACCCTTAACCTAAAGAGCAGTCATTTGGTTGGCTTATATAATACAGTGCTGGGGATAAACATTGTGGGGATGAATAACACCCTGGCAATATCAGAGGGTTTTACTAGAACATGTTGACCCCTGTACATGTGTGAAATCTTATATAAAACGGTTTATATAATCTGTTTGCACTGTAATTAGGAGTGATAATGGGAAATTAGGAAGCTGATATTTCTTTAAAAATGGTTAACCTGTGTGCAAAAACTTATATAACAAGACCACATTGAATCCAGGACAAAAGGTACAAAAAAATGGAAGTGATGTATTTCATGTGGAGGACCACAGGAAGAATAGCTGACAATATTGTTAAGCTAAATGTGGATCCAAATAAAGTCAAAGTACCAAAGATACATCCGTGAATAGTTTCATCAGGTTGGTACTTCAATGAATAAAGAGACTCTTTTTGCACAACCACAGCTTTATTCACACTGACATTTCGGTGTCTATCACCTTCTTCAGGGCAATTCTGACTGGTTCACATTGTACTGCAGGACTGTTCAGATTATTTACCAAAGATACACACACATATACACAAAGTCATACATACACACAAGGAGAGAAGTGTCAATTTTGAGATAGCTGTTGTGTTAAGAGCTGAATATTACATTACTTCCTTCAGGAGCTCATCTCTCTCCTTCCACTGCCCTTTATGTGCCAATCAAAGTCAGGTACCCATTTTTACACTTGAGTGGAGGGAGGAAAATGTTTGAAGCGTCTTTCCCAAGCTGACAGCTATTCCAGAATTGAGCCTGTGTTCTCTCAAACTCATGTCTGTTAGCCTTGTCACTCAATGCCACAAAAGTGGTAACAACTTTGTTGATTTATTCATTACTTTTCTATCATGCAGTTTATGTCATATAGAGAAATGAATGAAAGCGTACTCAAAACATTTGTGACTTGTAAGTATTTGTGTGTCTTCACCGTGGCAAATACCTCAAACATTTCATTATAATACTGTGACAATGTATAGTACATGTACATACAAGTAGCGAGAAGGAACAGAAGAAAGAAGAAAAATGTTTGCATTTTTTTTTATTTCACGGTGAAGTCGCCAACATGAAAACCGTGAACATAAATCCACTGTGAAAGTTTCTGCATTTACAGTATTACATAGTATCACTCCTAACCACCGGGAATTCAGCACTGAGGACATCCCTAACAGATAAAGCATTCTTACTGTTGTTGAAAACTCGCAAGATTCTTGTGCATGTTATATCATCTAAAAAATGTTATTTTATTTGCTGGCTATGATCTAGCAGCTGACTTTTGGTTTGTCTCCTTCGGTATTTGTTTTGCATTGGGGGGAGTTACGTATAGAAAGAAGCCCCACCATGTCATTTTATCATTTTTGTTTGGAAAAAAAACATCAACAACTTAAAACTGCTCATGCCCATGTTATTTAATTTGCTAAAATGTTATTTTATTTGCTGGCTATAATTTTACAGCTCACTATTGGATTGTCCTCTTTCAAATTGGTATCTCTTTTACACTCTGCAGGATTTAAAGAAGGAAGCTCCCAAAACATCATCTTTCACTTAGCAAAAAAAGAAAGCATTAAAACTTTAAACAGCCAACGTCATCGCCTTTTTCCTCGTCTCCATGCTGATGAATGGACCATAATAGACCTTTTGAACATGAATAACCACTTATTCCCTGGGGGGCAAATTGTAATCTGGGGCAATTCTCTGAGAGTATTTTCTCTCGTTTGTGAGGCACAGCAGGCTATTAGTGTGCTACAGTCAATCAGACAAGATAGCAGGCTGCTTCAAATCCCTCTCATGACTTTGAAGCAATCTTGCTTTGATTTCTGCTATTACTGTTTATCAGGGGGAGATATTGGTAAAAAAAAGTTTTTTTCTTGTTGGAGTCGGACCAGAAAATATTCAGTGGACCAGATGTTGGACTGATTAGAAAATGAAAAGATTACACGGCACTATGGCAGCAGGTTAACGTGTTTTGAGGCTTAATTGGTCCAAGAAAATGAGGAGAGTTCATAGTTATGTTAAGTCTACAGTCAAACTTAACAGGGGCAGTTAGCATTGTTAACATGAAGATAGGATACTCCAACAAATATTACTGTGTAACAAAATGGACCATTGTTTTGAGTATTGCCCATTCAAAATTAGGTCCAGGTTCAGGTCCGTTTCTGGACCTGATCCTCTAGACCGTACCCATACCCCACCCCTACTGTATATGGTTCACCTATCACCACTTCATCCATTAATAACCATAAAATGCCTTGTGCACTGAGTCTGTGTTTATTTGGTAGTCATAGAGAGGAAAAACCAAACTCTGTCCCCGTAATCTTCCTAGGCTTATCCCTCCATGTAGACCACACAGCTTTAAAAGTGATGAGGCTATTTATAACACAATTGACCTTAGAATGCAAAAGACTGAACCATCTCAGCTAGGCCGAGGAAAACAAATGTTGTGTTTCTGAGTTAGCTCATGTTGAATCGATTATATGGATGACATCCTCTGGTGACCCCGAAACTGATGCGAGTGTGCGAATAAAAAAAAATGTGGCCTCCATTATGAAATATGAGTGGACAGGAAGGCTTGAACAAATGATTGGGTGTGGTATACTGGACAAAAGATTCTTCATTTTTGTTCTTTCACATCTTCTTCTTTGATCTTGGAATTAACACTGGAATTCTATGGCATTAATGAGCAGAACAGAGAAGTACAATTTTTACTACATAACCTACATACATCAAATGATCAAGACTTTAAATTGAGTGTTAAATACAGGGAGTATGTTTTGACTTTCATCACTCAGATGTCAGATCAGAAAATGTAACGCTAGTTCACCTTTATTGCCGGGTGACCTTTATCTGTTGCTTTCAAAAACAGGGTACGTAGGAATATCAAGTCAAATGACGGTAGTTTCAAATTGCAATATGTTCAAAATATTTTTCAGAATATGGCAGCTTGAAACTATTGTCCATCGACTCACTGCTCTGTTTTTAAAACAACGGATATACCGGTAGGTTATCTGCGGAAAAAGGTGAACCAGCCCCTTGCCAGTAGGATTGGTAGGATTTTGCTGGGGTCAGTCGGGTTCACCAGCAACACAACATTTGCATGTAGATGACACAGCTTTAAAAGTGACGAGGCTATTTATAACACAACTGGCCTTGAAAGGCAAAAGACAGGGCCAAATGGATACTGCTATCATTGACAAGATCTGTGGTTTTGTCCATAAAGAGGTAAATGTAGGTTAAAGCTTGCTAGACTACAACACTGTATTGAAGAATATGGGGCTTTTTCAACATCTTTGAAAATTGGCAGCAATTAGAATAATTCTGACAATGTTTTTATTCACGAAATGGCATTTCTGTCTTCCTATTCATTAGCTATTGACCGTCTTAACGGCAATCATAGTTGCAAGAGTAGAGAACGAAAGTACATCTACTCTGTTAAGTAGGCAATGTTTGCACTCAACTCATGACTATAAAACAGAGGCCCAATTGCATATCATGAATTTAATTGATAAACAGTAAAGTAAACTGTAGTGTGAATTTCAATGCCTTATGCAGGGTACTCCTTTTGTAACAGTGTTTGACATTGTATATGCACACTGTATATGTACATGTACATAGAAGTTAAAAAATCAGAATAGACATTTGCAATCTTTATGGTGAGATAAAAAGTAATTGGTATGCATACTATATTCCAATTTCTGGCCATACCAAGTTATTTCCTTATTCTTTGACATTTGACATAAAAATTGAACAAGAGGCTAGGTAATAGGTAAATAAAACAGAGGGTTGATAGACAAAACTTGAAACTGAATAAATTCACTCTCCAACAAGATTTCTCCAGTGTGACTGACAAAAGACAGTTATTTGAAGTGTCTATTTCCAAAATCATATCCAGTTGCTCAAGTAACAGCTTTTTGGCACAATACTAACACTCCTTGAATCTGTGTGCACAGAAATCCCCTTTGATTTTTTTTTCATTTCAAAACACCAGTTTCAAATCTGAGAACAAACCGGTGTGACCTCCATATGCCTACCTGCATGTGTATTCGGATGAGGGTAAAATGATTTAATTATGTGTCATATTATGGGAAAATGACCAAGTGATTACACCCAAGGGAGATGCAGTATGATGAAATTATAATAGGGCCTTCACACTGAAATCAAATCAGCTGAGGAATCAAGCAGAACCAGCCGGAATGAACTATTTGCAAAATTTGTGCCACATTCGGTGCCATTCCGAGTGGGTATTCCAAATGGGCCTTAAATCCCCTTCACACGAGATAGAATGAGCCAGAATGCCGTCAGAATGAAAATCCTTTTCTATTCCTGTGAATTTGTAGTGTATTCTAGACATTCTCACTGCATGTGAGATATTCTTTTGGCCACATTCTGGCAGGATTTGAGATGGCATGCCGTTTTGGTTCTCCATCAAATGAGATAAGAATGTTTCGAATAATGTTGGAATGCCGTAGAATGCGGTCAGACTGCAGTTAGAATAGTTGGAATACACTTAGAATCCACTTTGAATGCCATTCGATATTTATCCACTTCGAATGCACCTCGACAGTTTTTGACATGTCAAAAACTTTCGAGCCAGCCAAAAGAACGGGGACGAATATCTGGAATGCAGTAAGAGTGTTTAGAATACAGTACAAATTGCCACGAATTGTTCGGAATAGAAAATAATTTTTTTTCCGACGGCATTCGGGCTCATTCGTGCTCTCGTGTGAAGGGGGCTTAAAGGAGACCAGAGGACCCAAACCTACACCACCTCTCCCTTGCATCAAAATGTGAATCTATATTCCGCAAAAAACAATCAAGATGATAGCATGCCTAGGACAAAAAATGGTATTGTTTTGCAAGGTAACACACTAAAGGGGCATAATCAACCTTGCCCTTTATCTTCCCAACACCTACGTACATACCAAATATCATCGCAATTCATACAGAGGTCCTTGAGTAAGTAGTTAGGATTTCTTACTACAAGGTTGCTTGTTTTTTACTACAATTACAGTACTAAAAGTTGGAGAACTGTATTGTAGATTTTTGTTTTTGGCCACTAAGAAATACATCAAAAGCAACAGTGACAAGAGTATACATTGCAAATGCAGGAATGTTTGCAGTGGTTTTATGTTCTTTTTTGTAGCAACTGCTTCTCTGTAAGATCAAAACCACCTAGAAAAGATTTTGTTCTTTCTGTCTTCTCGCCTTGTCTAAAAGCTCTATTACAAAAATAGTATTTACGCACTATACTTTACTGTACAGTATTATGATGTGTTAGCGGCCCCTGTCATGGTGAAGACACATTAATACTTACAAAGGACAAATTGGACACAGACCCAATTCTTGAACATCAAATAGCACATATCTATCAAGAAGTGCTATGAGTCCAGAGGGTAAATATGATTAGATCAGTAACAGTTGGTTATGCCAGCACTGCAAAAAGCGCCTATTTCTTCTGTTCTGTCTGTTTTCGGCACCCTTGCCCAGTCACTGGTTGGTGATTCTAACTGGCTGTCTGTATAGCACAAGGTTTCTGTTTCATTCATTTATTCATTCATCTCTAAGCTACTACAACTTTTGAAAGTTGATTTCAAAGGGGCCAACCATACATGTAAACTAGACAAACAACGTGTTATATTCAGTCAAAGTTAAGACACCAGTGGCCAAATGCAGTAGATGAAAACTGAGGCGTCAAAACAAAATCAGTGTCCATTTTACCAAGGAGCTTTTAACGCTGATAAAACCTCCTTGATTTCACAGTCATAAAAGTTCAAAGGTCAAACCAAAAATATCAAAAGATGGAGTTACTTTTCAATATGCGACTACAGCCCCATCACAAACTCAAAACCACTGCAAACATCACATTTTCTTCCTACAGTAAACATAAATGCACCTACAGTACGTTGCACTTTCAAACTTAGTTGCAATAGATCTCCCATGCTCCTCTTAATGTTGTCCTAGGCAATAGACACAAGTTTCTAGGAGCTTCTATCAAAACAAAATGTCAACCTGTAGCTCTGCGTAGCCCTGAAGGCATTTTCCAAATGGCAGGATTTAATTTCGATGTTTTTGTAAGCCTGTAAGAGTATCACATGCCTGGCCCCCATTGCATTTAATGGCTTTTTGACACTGATGTATGGCAAGGTCTTAGATGTTTTTTCCACAACAACAATGTTCATATCAGATATGGGCATTTTAATGCTTATAGACTAGATTTTCAAAGTTATGCTGGCTTTCTGGGATGCAACTACATTTTCAAAAGACTCAAGAGCGTATAAAAAAGTAAATCACACCTATCGATCATCATAGATCATACAGTGGAGCCTGCGCTTTGTAGAGATTGTGATCGTGATGAAGGATTGCAAATGTACCTGGCCAATTAAGAGTACTTGTCATTACGGCTGACAAAACCGATATTCTCCTGGATGACTGGACCTGACAAAATCAGCGAACAAGGCTAGAAAATGATAAGTTTTAATGCAATTGGGGGCTTACTGGTCCAAGAAAAAAAAAACAAGAACAAAGTAAAGGAGAGTTGATAGTCTGATGATTCTAACCAATGAGTGGGACAGACAGAAAAATCTAAGCTATAGACAGCCATGCAGCTGTATAGTATACTACTGTAAATGCAGAAATGTTCACGGTGGATTAATGTTTGCAGTTTTCGCAGCGGCGGCTTCAACGCGAATTCAAAACCACCACAAACATTTTTCCATAACAGTGAGAGACTACAGTGCATGGTGCTACCGCGAAATTAAAACCACCGCGAAAAGTCCATTTTCCCGCTACCGCGAAATCAAATCCCCACAAACTTAAATGCATTTACAGTATAGCTTGTGTGCTTTGTGCAATGGTATAGAATATCATACCAAAGTGAAAATGGGATGTTTGAAATTCCAGACGGCATGCATCCTCCACAAAGATTACCAAGAATGACAAGGAGGGTTTTCTAGGAAAGCTAGCCCCTACAACATAAGCCCTTGATCCCAATAACCAATTCAGCCCAGGCCTTGGATCATACATGACCAAGAGTTGAATCCACAAACTGCATTAAGGCCACACCAATTTAATTTCTTGGTTCACGGATTTTTTCATAAAAAATATGGAGCGAAAGGGCGAAATAAAAATAAAAATAAAAATTGTAAAATGGTTGGGGTAAAGGTAACGGCTAATCCAAAACATAAAGAAAAAAAGTTTTCAGCTTGAAAAAAGTACAAAAATACTATTATTGTACAGTAACAGCACCTGTACCCACACTTTAAGGAGCTTATAATATAAAGGCCAATTTGCTACACCAGAAAGTTGGTGAATGGTTTCAGTAATGGTGAAAATTTGCTGAATGGTAATTTTTATTCTTATTTTTTTTTTTCCAAAAAATAGGAGCGAGCGAATCCGTGAACCAAGAAGTTAAATTGGTGTGGCCTAAGGGAAAGTTGATCAGCACATCACATTGTACACTGCCAATCCACCTCCACATTGAGTGGATGACTATCTTCCTGACTAAAACCAAATGATTAGTAGCATAGGACAAAGCAAACTATGCTACAATCTACATGTATGTTATCTTTTAAACGTAGATGAAGTCAAACCTTTTTTGGTAATCTTAACTTATCTATGGTGGTTCAGTGTTTGAAAATCTTACTATTTGAGTCCCCCTGTAGCAACACTATGTTTTTTGCGCCTAATAAAACACGTTTCACCTGAAGATAACATGTTACTCACTGCTGGTAGAATTGAAATTTCAGACATCATGTGGATTTTTTTAATCTGTAAACAGTAAAACATATTGCTGCAGTACAATGCAAACATAGACTGAATTGCCCTCAGGAAGGTGACTGACGGTCACCAAAACATCAGTGAAAATAAAGTTGTCGTGTAAAAGGAGTATTCAGTGGATTTTACTGATCCATGTTATTCAGTAGCACAGTACTTTATCATTGAGAGGTATGATTATTATACGCTCGCACAGACAGAGAAAAAGTTACAAACCATGTACTGATCATGGCTGAAGAGCTGACCTTTCTTCCCAAATCTTGAGTGCTTCATTTTTTTAAACAATAACAATAACAACAACATGTACATCCTTAATAGAAGCCCTAAGAATCAACAGGCTGGTTTACCATTAAAATCTGATAATTATACTATTTACATGCTATTACACAAGGTCTGCATGTAGTACACGCCCACATCTGGCTTTTTGGTGTCTTTTGTGCCTGACTGCACAGTGGGGTGTCTGATGACAGTTTCACCATTGTTTTTGAAAAACATAATCTTGGCAAGATTTCTGGCAGTTTTGAAGGGAATGTAACCTCAGCTTATTGATACCCTATAAAACAGACTAAGTGCATGATTATATCCTATTCTGAAGTGAAAAAAATAAAAGTGTTTTCAAAGAAGAAGATCTTCCCCTGTAGCCAGCCTGGAGTGTTATGAACTCATTACCCCACCCCTAGGGTGCCTACTGGAGGCCTGGAAGTTGTTATTTACAGCCAGGAGGGTCTAACTCTGGTGGTCACTCAGAGAAGTTACATAGTATACCTTTAACAAAAATGGCATTTTGACTTAATCGGATGATAATGGATACCACAAGCATGCTACCAATCCTAACCACCAGAAATTCAGCACCAAGGGCATCCCTGGCTGCTGTTAGCTTTTGGGCTGCTGTTGTCATTTTACCTCCTTACTTGGGATGTTCTTTCAGCTTTATGCTGTCTCATTCTTAGGCCATTTCAAGTAAATTTGTTGGTTCTCAGATTTGACCAAAAAAATGAATTTGCTGAATTGGAAGATCAACATCAAAAACCGAGCCTGAGGGGAAAGCCTAATGTACAACGATGAAGACTTTTTGATGTCCTGTCTTTGCACATATCTAGGTCCTTACCTCTTTGTTTACACATGCACTAATATAGCTCCTAATAATCCACTTTGTGGGCTAAGCAGTACCAAAGATGATGATATGATTTAGAACTTTTAGCAAATGTTGTCCTTCTTTGTAACACTGTATTTGCTGGATCACTTCAGCCGAAATCTAAACAAAGAAGAGAGAGTCCCTACCTACTAACCCTACTTTTTTAAGAGCTATGATCAGAAACAGAACTTTAATTTTCTTGTGCCTACAAGAACCAAGGGAGTGAAATGGTGTGGCCTAATGTAGAGATAGCCATTGGCAGGATGTAAGCAGCCTGGGTGAGTGTCTGTGGGAGGAAACAGCATCCCCAACCACTCATCAGTAGTGCTGTAGGCTGTGTTAGGGGAGCTCCCTGGAGCAATTTGGGGTGTGCCAAATACTGTAAATGTATTTATGTTTACTTTCGTGGTAGCGAGAAAATGAAGTGTTCGGGGTGGTTTTATGTTCGTGGTAGCGCCATAGACTGTAGTCACATACTATAATGGAAAAATGTTTCTGTTGGTTTTAAGTTTAAACTGCGAACATAAAACGACCGTGAACATTTCTGCATTGACAGTACCTCAAATGACCTCAAATGGCTCTAATATACAGTGTACATGGGGCAATAATCTATTGGGCACTCTGGATACATTGTTTATCCATTTATGAATTCAAAAGATGCAGCAAGTCCTGATTATTAACCTGTCGTTATTTGAAGTAAGTCAGCAGGTTTCCAAATCAGAGCAAGTTAAGGCTGAAAAACACTAAGTCTTAGTATCATAGAATTGAATTGAATTCATTTAGAAGTGGACAATGGTAGAATTGCGCTATGCTGTAATCTATGAGCCAACAGCATCCACAGTTTTTTGCACTGTCGTCTGTGGACTGAAAAAGGTATCAAGAACTTCCCCATACAGACTCCCTAAACAAGAAAATATCCGAACCGGAGAGAGGGATGGGTCCTACAGACGGCCCTGGAAGACATCTGCCAAGAGCTCTTTTTCTTATCATCATTTCATCTTCTAACATCACTTTCAATGAACTATTCACTTTCAATTAACTTGAAAATTACTTAATGTCTGTTAAAATGTTGGCTGTGACAAACGACTTTTACTTCAACCTCAGTGTGGATTCTCATAAATCTCCTGAATGAACCAGCACCAAGAATAGAAAATTATGTCCTGACAATATGATACACATATACAGGGAATCTGACAGGCCATTTTTCACAAGTTTTAATTGTGCTCTATACGGGGACTACATCATTAACTTGTGTTAATAAAACTGTAGATACATTTTTCACCTATAAAGGTGGTATATCACTGCACTTAGGGCACCAGTGTGGCACTGCGAGGTTCATCCACTGCGGCACTGTTGAGTTATTTTTGCTGATTTTTTTATAAATGACATATTTTGTAATACGTAAAGGTATGACATAGAAGACAACAAGATACACAAAACATAAGAAAATTTGTTCTTTATCTCTGAAATTCGTCGAATAATCTTTCAAACCCCACAGTGCCACACTGGTGCCCCAACTGCAGTGAGGTACCACCTTAACTGGTAACGTTGTACTAGCAATTATTGAATGTGACTATTTAGTGAAAAAAAAGTCACTCAAATCCCATGGACAGAGCCAAATAAATACAGTGAACAATCAGAAGACATATCATCTCTTCTACAAAGAATAATAAGTGGTCTGTATCTTTTCATTGCCATGTGAGCACATTTCTACAATTGAGATCTATGATAATGAAGATTTGTGCTAGGGTAACCAGGCATGATTATGAGGAGGGAGATGGGAAGATCAGATTTTCAACACACTCAAAGGGCTGGGGGGCTCCAGAACCAACAGTAAGAGGTACGGCCAGGACAGACTAACCTGGTGTGAACCGTCAATGTCTGTAGTCGCTATGCATCAGACTATGATGCCTGCAAATGGTTGATTGATTGACCAGGTACGACCTTATGCACACAATAATTGGAAGCACTATATTACAAGTTTGAGCAGACCGACTGACAAGCAAGCCTCTAAATCAATTCATTTTGATGCTACATATCACATGTTTACGTTAGGTACAATTCTTTTTTTCTTTATTACGTATTCTGGTACATGGTAAAGCCCCCTTTACAAATCAAGAATTTAGCTCGGCAGACGTGTTGGCGAGTTCTATATGGGCACCATTGGGGATTAATCGGGCTTCAAACCAATTTTAGCAGCTAGGCTGACATTTGCGGGTCCCTGGAAGCTGCGCTTAAATTCATCAAGGCCCTGGCAAAGATTATTGAGCTTTTTATGAGATTTCGGATTGGTCTATTGCAAAATTCCTGTTAATATCTGATTTTTGTAGTGTGCCCGTCTACCCCACTCATGTCCTACATATTTCCCACAAGCTTTAAGTCAGAAATTAAAGTTGCCAAATATTGGCTTTTTACTGGGTTAGTCGATTCTGACTTCGTCCATGTCCAAGATATGCTACCATCTCATGGGGGATTCATAATTGTTAGTGTTGGATTAACCTGGATTGGTGTCATCTGAGCACCGTCCAAATTGTGAAGGGCCAAATTTTCAGTGAAAAATATAGCTGATACTCGATGTTGAAATTCGGAGAGGTCTGACCGATCTACAAATTTGACTGGTGCTCGCATAAACTGTAAAGCCAGCTTTAGAGAAGTGAAGCATGATGTGTTTTTTTTAACGTTAATTATTGCCCAATTTTGCATTATATACATAATCTAAGTTGTTGACTACCTACAATGATCCAAAATTTGGAAAACATTGAACCTAGTGAGTGATTTTCAAGACTTAGTATTCACTTTAAATATTCACCTTGAGCTAATTGTAGTCCTTAGTACTAATTAGCAGGGATGACAAAACAGGAGAGATAACCATCTACATGTACAAGCGAGTAATGGGAGAATTTTGATATTTGTCAGAAGTTTGCATGTCAAACACAGCACTTAAGGAAGTCCGCAGTATATTACAAAGGTGAAATGTGTAAGCCCATGCCAAGATTGCCATGGTTTGTGTTTGTGTGTAACCATGGTGACGCACCGGTGTTTACGCCCGTTCATTACCAGTGTTTTGTCACCGTTCATTAAAGCTGATCAGAAAACGTAAGCTGCGTCTCTGAGGTAGCCAACACAACTTGTCAGATTATATTTCATTGAATTTCACTCAGACCCTGCTATGCCTAGTGGCTAAAATTAAACATAGAGCAGCAGGTTTCCTTGCTGTTTTAGTGACAGGGTATATTTTTTACAGGAAGGGGTTACTAGCTTTAGCTAAGACAACATACTTGCTGAGGCAGCTCCTCCAATATGGTACCCCCATTTTGTGTCCCTTTCAGCCCCAACCCATGACTGCTCTACCCAGGATTGAACTGGAGTCTCCCAGTTACCAACTTATTAATATATATATATTATATATATTATTATTAATATATATATATTATATATATTAATTGTTCTTCAAAAATTCTAGTATCTGGGTTAACGAGAAAAGTATGAAAATTATTAGGTACATTTTTATGTAGTGAATAGATAAATGTGTTCCTTGACCCAAAGTATTGGACCAGGTGAACAGACATGTTTCTTTTCCCATAAGACAAGAACACTACTCATTCGAAAAAAATGTCAGCTGTTAGAAAGTAGGGATGAGTGCCAGTTTTTACTGGCGTGGAAGCTGCTGTTCTCTGAACTGAAAGAAGGGACAAGACCCTTTGGCCCAAACGTCTTTGGCCCAAATAGGTGTAAAATACGAATGCATTAATATTTGGAATTTCTACTTCTGTAATATTATCAACCTTTAAAATTATGTTTGGAAACCATCCACTATCAAACCCCAGCCACTTAAGTCTTTTCTTAACCATTTGCAGTTGCCTTGTTCTGATTTATTGTCAGCTTAAGCATTCCTTGTTTCATACATTGCTCATTTATTTATATTTCTGATTTATATTTAGCCTCAACATTTTATGTTTCATATATTTGCTCAGTCATTTATACTTCCATTTCACTGATATTTCTGAATAGTTAATTTAAAAGTTCTTTGACAAATCTTATATTTACTACACTTGTAATTTGTTTAGAGCTTATTTAAGTGGAGGGCTTTGTAAAAACCTATGCAGACCGCATGATCAACCGCGTCACTGCATTTCAAAGACTCAGTAAATTTCACAACATAGAAGCAAATAAAATGTGTAAGCCATTGTGAAAATATTGCCACAGAATTTGAGAACAAGGAGCAAAAGCAAACTCATTAAAGATGAAGAAAAACTGTGAACTACACGAAAGTTGTGACATGAATAAACTAAGATATAGTTATAAATCATTTGGGTTGCATTAGCTATAATTCACATAAGAGAAATCTGTTAGTGCGACATTACACGGTTATTAAATTTGGCACGGCCTCGTGGCTCCAAAGTAGCAGGCACATCAGGGACTGCATCAAAGTATTGTTAGGCACACACACAGGTGGTGAACAGCTTTATAACCATGTGGAGAATTCTGCTCTGTAGAGTAGGAAGCCCACCGCATGACTTTGTAGTGCAAATGTTTACATTCTCAGATCTGATGGTAACAATTTGAATTTTGATAGCCATAAACACGGTCTTATTAGGCACACACAGGTGGTGAACAGCTTTATTACCATGTGGAGAATTCTGTTCTGTAGAGTAGGAAGCCCACCGCATGACTTTGTAGTGCAAATGTTTACATTTTCAGACGGTAACAATTTGATAGTCATAACACCGCCACTAACCATTATAAATATTGCCGAATTAAAGAATGATGAATTCAAAGAGACACACTTTGAATCACAGCAGCAGCAGTAATTTAGGAGGTAACGCTAGTTCCCCTTTATCCATGGGATAACCTATATCCGTTGTATCTAAAAACAATATGTATACATGGATAGCAAGTCGACGGACACTGGTTGCAATTTGAAACCACTATCCATTGACTTAATATCCCCCAATAACCTATTTTTAAATACAATGGATATAACGCTAGTTCACCTTTATCCGTGGTGTGACCTTTATCCGTTGTCTTTAAAAACAGCGCATTTAGGAGTATTAAGTCTGCTGACAGTGGTTTCAAATTTGCAATATTTTCAAAATGTTCCGATCTGAAACCACCGTTCGTTGACTTCATATCCCTAAATACGTTTTTTCGTATGAACAACGAATATAGGTTACCCTTGGATAAAGGTGAACCAGCGTTAGGTTATTTCACGGCAATAGGTTACCCTGCAGATAAAGGTGAACTTGAGCGTTAACCCTCGTCTGGCACATCAATTCTCAGCACATCTTGGCATTTTGATATTCTGAGATATTAGCAGGACAAGAGTGTCAATATAAACACATGGCATAAGCTTAAGAGGCAACTGACCTACAATCTATAACATAGTCAATGGTAACTAGTAGGAACAAAGGAATTCTTCGTGGCATGCTTCTTTGCTTCATTGGTCTCACTGGAGAAGTTGACATAAACAAGGCAGTATAATGAGAGTAGACGTTTCTGTGCATGTTTGTTTGTTTGTTTGTTTTATTAGGATTTCCATTAGCGATACCACCGAAGTGGTACCACTATTCTTCCTGGAGTCCGAAAATATGTATCAAACCATACACGGTCTGCCTGAACACTTCAAACAACCTCCAACGACCTTAAATGGCTGTAATATGCAGTGTACATGGGGCAACGACCTTGTGTGGCGCTCTGGATACATTTTTTATGCATTTATGAATTAACTAGAAAGGCCGACATTTGCTTAAGAGCAAATACAGCATATTTCAGCCATACCCCTTCCCACGCAACATTGGACTGTTCCAAATCACCCCTGCGCAAAAATGGAACATCCTCTTAACAGTACATTATCCCCCAAAGTGGACTGGTATTGTGAATTGACTCCAGGTAAAAACAGAGCTTGCTTCTATTTTTCAGAAAATGACAATAATCACACCTTCCATTCAGAAAATTTTCATCATGACTGAAAATTGTTGAATGACTTCATGTAATGTCATTAACAATTTTCAGTACGATAACTAGGTGTAAGTTTAAAAAAGTATAAGCTCCTTGTGATGTGGGTACATTTATTATTGCAATGAACTTTTTTTATTCAAGTAGGGCATACGATTTAATAATTATCAAGCAGGTGCAGGTACTGTAGGAGCGTTTGTTTTCTTCAAGCTGTAAAACTATTAAACTGTTTTACTTTGTATGCAATCAACCATCGAGCCTATTCTTATTTTAGTTTAACAACTTCCTGCCAGACCTGGAAGATACGATTGAACCTTGTTCGAGGATTTATTTTCGTCTGTCTGGTCAGTCTGTTCATACCCTGGCGCTGAGAGTGTTTTATTGGGCTGAAACTCTGGCAGTTTAAAGTTACTTACAATTTAAATGTTCAAAGTTTATGCCAAACAACAACAGCACTAGGAAATGTGGCCACTATAGACAGGTGGTCACTATAGAGAAAATGCTGATCTATTGACTAGGAGCCATACGTTACACATGATTTCAGTACACTGATCATTAATCATATAAACATTGCACAGGTAAGCCAATTGTTTAGATGTACAATTAAGTTCAAATAATTCTGAAGAGAAATATTGATGAGAAGATAATCATTCTCGCCACTGTCTAACTTATAATTACGTATCAAAACTAAACGCAGATTTTCTAACTAACGCACCTTTCGCCGACTTCATCATAGGACCGCCGGCTATCAACCAAACACGGCTGTTGATTAGACTTAGAGTTTCAAACAGTCATGTGCTGTGTGCCAGTTGACAGCGAACTTCATGCTACGTGATGTTTTACATTGCTTGGACCTTCTTTCCTACAGCGGTGCTTCTACAAAATATTTAGACTGTAACACTGAGTTTTATAGAATAGAATTTGACGCAGAACAGCGTTTTTTGCTGGGTATTTTTTTTTAAACATGTCCGTGGGAATATCAGCGAGGCGGCGACGTAGGGATATCAGACCGTCAACAAAAGTCGCACGGCGGCTAACGGCGCAGCGAAGATACTAGCGCTATAAATAAGCGCTTCAACTAAGGATGGCAACCCGTACAATATTTTTGTATACTGTTGAGCTAAGTAAAGTTTGTTGTTTATGAGGTTTTAGTTGTCTTTGAAGCTTTGACCCGAAATATTTTAAAGTCAAACTGCTGAAGAGAAGTAAGTGACTGCTACGATTATCGTAGATATGGCCCTTAATAAAACTGATAAAAGAAGCCTTCTCAATAGCCTAAAATGCAAGAGCTTCCGGGGGGGCTTCGCCCACCTGGGTCCCCCCCACAGTGGCCCTGCCCCTGGACCCCGCCAGGGACATTCGGCGGCCCCCGGACCCCTGTCCGACGCTTTGAAAAAATCCTGGCGAGAAGTCTGTACGGCCTGAGTCTTCAAGTTAACGTATTGTGTGGTCCCGCTTATGAATATTAATTTGCCTTCGCTTTCCTCTTCGCTGATTGGCTGAACCATTAATTGAATTAACTCTTCCTGCCGGCTAGACGCAGGTGCAGATGTCGGCTCTGTGGGGTGAACGTCCGAAAGGTCACGGCATGGAGAACGAAAGAAAACCAATTTCCCCTAAAAAAGTGCTGTAATTAAGCCTTTTACAGTACTTTATGCCAAAAATTTTACTTGGATCATTTTACCAACTATATTATGCCTATCTATACCAAATGTTACTCATACCAGGGTACAGGGGTGCAAAATATACCGTTATAAGACCGTCAACAACAGTCGCACGGAGCTAACAGCGCAGCGAAAATACCATCGCTAGCGTTTCAACTTCGGATAACAAGTTATAAGTACTGTTGAACTCAGTAACGTTAAAGTTTGTTTTTAGTTGCCTTTGACGGTTTGACCTGAAACAGTGTTACGCTAAACTCCTGAAGAGAAGTTAAGTGACTGCTGCGATTATCATAGATATGCCCCTAAGAACTGATACAATATAAAGCCTTCTGAATAGTCTAAAATGCGAGAGCCTTAGGCGGGCTTTGCTCCCCCTGGCGGGAACACTGCTATATACGGGATCATGAGGCCCCGCTTATGAATATTAATTAGCCTTTGGCCTCCTCTTCGCTGATTGGCTAGGTCTTTGATTCAATTAACTCTCCGGCTGATGCGCACAGGTGTGGCTCTGTGCGGGGTCACGGAAGGTCACGTCAGGAGGCCAAAAGAAAACAAATTTCCCCTCAGAAAAGTGCCAAAATTAATCATTTTAAAGTTGTTTATGTCAAAAATTTTACTTGAATCTTGTTACCAAGTATCTAATGCCTATCTATACCAAATTTCAGGTCATTTAATTGTAATACATGTACCAGGGTACAGGAGCCAAAAGTGTCCTTTTTTGGTCAAAAATTGGCCAAAAATCGCAAAAATAAGCATTTTGTTGCACTGTACACCAAAAGTGTTATTGAATTTATATGAAGGGATTATCAAGGCACATCTGTGTCAAATTTCAGCTCATTCGGTTGCAATACCAAGGTACAGGAGCCAAAAGTGTCCTTTTTTGGTCAAAAATTGGTCAAAAAATCGCAAAAATAAGCATTTTGTTGTACTGTACACCAAAAGTGTTCTTAAATTTATATGGGGGCATTATCAAGGCACATCTCTGTCAAATTTCAGCTCATTTGGTTGTAATACCAGGGTACAGGGGCCAAAAGTGTCCTTTTTTGGTCAAAAATTGGTCAAAAAATCGCAAAAATAAGCATTTAGTTGTACTGTACACCAAAACTGATATTGAATCTATATGGGGGACTTATCAAGGCACATCTGTGCCAAATTTCAGCTCATTCGGTTATAATACCAGGGTACAGGGGGCCCAAATATACAGTTTTGGTCTTAAGATGACCAAAAAACCTTAATAAAATCATTTAAGAGACAGATATGGAAAAAATGAAAAAAACGCCCGAGGGTATTGGCCCACTCTACCCTTGTGCCAAATTTCAAGTCATTCGGTTGAGGAACAATGGAGATACCGTGTTCTGAAGATTTGACAGGAGAAAGAAAGAAAGAAACATTACGAATACTAGAAAGGCCGACATTTGCTTCAGAGCAAATACAGCATATTTCAGCCATACCCGTTCCCATGCAAAATTGAACTGTTCCAAATCACCCCTGTGCGGAAATCGAACATTCTAACAGTAACTTCTCGAAATGAACGACAAGAAAGGCCGACATTTACTTATGAGCAAATGCACCATTTTCACTCCGCCCCTCTGCCGATGCAACAATGTTCTTCCACAATCACACATATCGAAAAAAATAAACATTCCAAAATGGAGATATCTGTGGTCTGGTATTACAACAGAATAACATGGAATTTGGTATAAGGGTGCCCTCGACATATGCACGGTAGAACGAAACATTTTTGGCATACATCACTTCAAGAGGATTAATTTTTGGCCATTTTTAGTATCATTTTTGGCCCCTCTGTATTGCCATGGTATTGGAACAAAATTTTGTATGGAAATGCCTGTGATATATACCTCCAGGGCCTTTGCAATTTTGGTATTCATGTCTTGACAATGATGAAGTCTCTGGTCTTCTTGTATTAAAAAAAATGGTGATGGCATGTTGGATAGCAAGTGGGATGAAGTTCAGAATGATTATCTCTTCACTCTCTTACAAACACACACACATACACACACACAGACAGCAAACAGTAAGAATGAAAAAAAAAAACTTTCAATTTTTACAGTTTACTTTCACAAAATTGCAATTTTACACTTGTCTGCTCTCACAATCTGATTGACTTAATGTAAATACAATGTAATTTGAGCTTAAGTTTTTACATTGTTAAAAGTTAATCTGGAAAAATAGCAAACTACATACTAGATCTTATTCGCAGAAAATTACAATTCCGTCAAAATATATCTTTTCAGAATCGGTTGCGATCAATATCTACGTGTCCTTTTCTGGCTGGTTGGAATCAAGTCAGTCTGCTTCTTCCACATACAGTCAAAGGCCAAGCTCTGCTTCTCTTCTGTAGAGGGGTATGGAGGACAGAAACAGGGAGGTTAGAATTTCAATGCAAAGCAGAAACATCAAACTATAGGCAGATTTGGAAACAGTACACATTTCCACAACTATTTGCAATCTTCCATCAATCTGTTGCTGCCTGGGACAAAATCTGTGTGCCTCCTCCAAATACAGCTTCTCATGGACCAATTGTTTTCTTCTCTAGAGGTCACATCTTAACAATGCAAACAGGAGAGTGAGATTTGGCATTTCAAGGCAGACATCAATCAAATATTTGATGAAATAATTATACCATTGATTTGGAAAGTATACATATTGTTGCCAGAAGATAACAATGTGTTTGTGTTACACATAAATCTTCTCTTTGATCCAAATTCTGCACCTGTCTCTACAGTCTACACCTACATGTACATGCAAGTCTAGCGACAAGAAAACAGGCCCTACCTGCTGTGTGTCATGAGCACAATGTTCTTACTGCTGAAAAAAAACAGAGACATGTCAATCTTTGTTTTACACATTTGTGGACACTTCAAAATGTTAATGCACAATGCTTTTGACTGATAAAGGAATATTGCAACAGAGGTATAATAAATACATATACACAACTTGTACTTGCAAATGAAAATGTACAACTGACAGGATCAAAAAGGATTGACATGAATGAAATTAAAGCCATCATATAGAAGTCAAACCAGTGACATTTGGTATAACATCTACACAAATTCTAAAAACAAGTCCAAAGGATGAATTAATATTAACAAAAATGATTCATAAATCCACATGGCTCCCAATCACTGAGCCTCCACCAGGCTCCCTCTTGTCCTTTGGCAAGAGCCGGAGCGGGAACCTTTGTCATTCCCCATCCCCCTTGCCACCACTGAATGTGCCGTGTGGCAAGGGCCGGAAGCTGGCAACAAATATTTCATTCACAGGCATCCACCAGGCTCCCTCTTACCACTTTTGGCAAGAGCCAGAGCGGGAACCTTTGTCATTCCCCATCCCCCTTGCCACCACTGAATATGCTGTGTGGCAAGGGCCGGAAGCTGGCGCCAAGTACTTCATTCACAGGCATCCACCAGGCTCCCTCTTACCAATTTTGGCAAGAGCCAGAGCGGGAACCTTTGTCATTCCCCATCCCCCTTGCCACCACTGAATGTGCCGTGTGGCAAGGGCCGGAAGCTGGCGCCAAGTACTTCATTCACAGGCATCCACCAGGCTCCCTCTTACCAATTCTGGCAAGAGCCAGAGCGGGAACCTTTGTCATTCCCCATCCCCCTTGCCACCACTGAATGTGCCGTGTGGCAAGGGTGGAAGCTGGCGCCAAGTATTTCTCAATTATGGAGCACCATAGACTCCCATTTCTCATCCACTCATCTCGACAAGTCCTGAGCTGGTACAATACACACACACTCCATTCCTTTGATTCTGATTTCTGTTTTATCTCATCATTACACAACATACAGTACACAGCATCATGGTGACTATAGAAATTGTCAACCTTCCACTCAGGTCAACAAGACCTGAGCTGGTACAATACACACACTCCCTTCCTTTGACTCTGATTTCTGTTTTATCTCTCATTACACAACGTACAGTACACAGCATCATGGTGACTATAGAAATTGTCAACCTTCCACTCAGGTCAACAAGACCTGAGCTGGTACAATACACACACTCCCTTCCTTTGATTCTGATTTCTGTTTTATCTCATCATTACACAACGTATACAGCATCACAGCATCATGGTGACTATAGAGATTGTCAACCTTCCACTCAGCTCGACAAGGCCCGAGCTGGTACAATACACACACTCCCTTCCTTTGACTCTGATTTCTGTTTTATCTCTCATTACACAACGTACAGTATACAGCATCATGGTAGCTATAGAATGTCTGTATTACACCATGATTAACAACAGCTGACAGTTGTGAAATGTACACATGGTCAATGAGAGTACATCTTTCAGTTGTAGGAGACTCTATCAACTGTTTGAAGCCATTTTGCATCAAGAAAGAAAGGATCATTTTGTTTTCACTTGACATCAAATTTTCATTAAAGTCACCAAGAATCACTGTGTTACTTCTTTCCACTGCAGACAAGTGCCCCAAGAGTTTCTCCAAACTGGATATGAATGAGTCTTTGCGAACATTTGGGGGTCTATAAATGGCTACAATTAGATGTTTCACAGGCATGCAGTCAGCAGAAACTTGCGTAACCACACATTCTAGACTGATATCATTTGGGATGGGAATTTCAGAACACTTGTATATGTCACGTACATATATTGCCACGCCTCCACGACTGGAATTCCTTGTCGCATTACAAGCTTCCTCGCAAGCATGCCCACTTGATCTGTCTTTACGAAACATGTTAAAACTCTCCAACTGAAACTGGGAGGACTGCACATTTTCTGACAGCCATGTCTCAGTCAGGCATATGATATCAGCTTCAACCAAACAAGTTGACTTCAGACTTTCAAATTTCTTTTCAAGTCCTTCAGTATTGTGATGGACAATGTTCAACACTTCACCGACAGATCTGTCACCAACATTTGTAAATGGGTTGGATACATATTCGAAATGCTTCATCTTATTAACTGCCTCCTGCACTGCCTCATCACAGTAGATGGACTCCTGTTTATAGTCTGTAATGTGAAGACCGCCTATGGAACATACCCTACTCAAGGCCACATACGCCATACCTGATGCAAAAATATTTTTCATGGAGACAACTACTTCAGGAACTGTCATGCCCTGTACTTTGTGTACTGTGCAGGCCCAGGCTAGCTTGATAGGAATTTGGTAGCGTTTGACTTTACTTAATTTCTTCAAGTTGTCCTCAATCTGACGAATCGGAACTGAATTCTCTGGTAGACTACTGGGAACTGCACTTTTTTCTCTTTCAAGCACACCTGCCTTTGGATTATCAAACTTCACAAAGACAGTTGCACCATCACTTGCATCTTGCTGGCCACCTGTTACACCTGTCACTGTTCCAAATGCACCGTTAACTAGACCATCCTCAACATTGACATTTCTACAAAGCATGACACGAGCACCAATCCCAACTTTGACCACATCAAGGAGGTCGTCTTTATCTCCTTGTGCATGAGGTCGTCTTGTCATTGAACCTGTTGTGGGATCTTTGACAAAATCGGAGGCTTCAAAACATGTAACATCTGAACACCTGAGATTCAACATCTTGTCATTATAATCTACAACAGCTTTATTGGTGGAAAAGATGTGAAGTGCATCCTTAGGATAATCATTTGATGCAAAGTCTGTAGATAACACCCTTGATGATAGAGTTTTGTCATCTTCATCAGAAAGTTTGTCTTTTTTTCTCTTTACCCTCATTCTATTCAAAAGGTTTGCAAAGGCAGCATCATCCTTCTGTCTCATGATTTCCTGAAGTTCAACAACTTCAAAGATTGGATTCCACAAGTCAATGAAATCTTTTCCCCTGTAGAGACTTTGTCCCCTGACTGGAGGGATCTGATACATGTCACCTACTGCCAAGATGCTCACATTTCCAAAGTTTGCACTTGACCTTGACTGGGTCAGCTGACCCAATCTACCATGAATGGAAGACATGAGCTTCATGTCGACCATCGATACTTCATCTACAATCACAATTTTGAGGCTTTCATACTGCGCACGCAAAGTGTTAAGGGTACTTTCAGACAAGGGCTGATACGTCTTCGTAACACACATCAGATGAAAGGCATGGTGGACAGTGCTCCCACCGATATTGAATGCAGCAGTTCCTGTGGGTGCCGTAAGAAGGACAGAGACCTTGTCAGGGTTTTCTTGTGCCTTTCCTAGTAACCTGGTAGCCTCATAATATATGCATTTTATGAGATGGCTCTTTCCAGTCCCCGCACCACCCGTCACAAAAATATGAAAGGGATCTGGTCGCTTTCCCTGTGCAGTTTCCATACACCAATTCCTTACAAAATAGAAGACCCCCTGTTGCATTGGGTTGAGTGACTGCATCATGGGGACCGCAGTTTTATACTGGATCTTTGTCTGGCAGGCTTCTAGGGTAAAGCTTCTTTCTTTTGATTTGTCAGTTGTCGCTAGGTCAGGAATGTCATCCTCAGTGCCCTCAATAACCCCATCCACTTCATTTTCTCCCCTCTTATCTAGACAATCAAGTCTTTCTTGTTCCACTTCGGGGAAGATCTGGGCCCAAACATCTTCTAGATTACCATCTTCCGCGTCTTTACGAGCCTGCTCAAGTTCCTCAACATTTTGCTCAAATTTACGCCTATTCCCATTCACAATGACATTTACTCTATCCTCCCTGTCTGATATGGGAGCAAAGCCATTCGAGTAGAATTCTTCATACTTGGCATATTGTGGTGGTTTCAACTGTGCATCATGGTAGTGTGGCAAGTACAACTTGAGCAATGTCAAGTAGAATCGCTCTGGCTCTTTCTTTTTATTAAATTTGGCAAAGCGGATGACGGCTGGATCAGATCTTGTACGTTTTTGTACAGCCCCGTAATTATCCCTCAACACATGCCTTGCTTTCCCTCTGGAAGACTGCTGAGCATTTTCTTGCTGGCCTGAACAAGAAACGACGCGATACTCGGAGACAAATTCTGCAGCACACATTGATCGGAAAGGTTCTTCTTGTGGCCTCGCCTTGTACCGATCCATAATGCTCGGCATCCAGATGTTTTCTTCATCACCGTTTCCCTCGCTTGCAAGCTTCTGAATGTCGGCCAAAGGTTTTGACAAGCGATTAGCTTGTTCATCTGTTGGAATGAATGTGACTTGTCTTGAGCACTCCTTCAAGTTCAGGCTACAGACACGATAGACAGCCTCCTGGGCACTCACTTCCCTGTGGTGAAGGTAGGCATTGCCAACTTTTCTCATTTCTGTCAGTACATCCTCGTTGCCTTCCCTTGCCTCTTTCTGAGCCTGTTTGAGCAGCTTTCCCATTTCTCTTTCTGCTTTGCTGATATATGATACTATGTACTTGACACAACTGTACGCATCGAGAACATATTGGATGTCCATGTTCGCGTTCCAAGCTCGGAGCAGATGTGGATTGAAATTGTTCACCCACATGTCCTTTGGCTCGCGTCTGAGGAATACTTGCTTCCTGTTTGCAATCAAGTTCAAAGCGTCACAGACCTGTGCAGTGGTGAGATTGGCCTCCTTGAGAACGTCCTCAGTGGAGCACTTCTCTGGCTCTGTTTTCTTGTCCAACACATCCCAGAATTTTTTCAGGTCAGATTCGGCTTGCTTCTTCCTTCCAGCAATGGATGCTGATTCTTCATCGGTCAGGTCCTGTAGGGAGACAGGGCTGCACAGAAATGTCTGATTCACTGGAGGCTTAGGGAATCCAAACCTACAGATCTTGCCACCTTTCTTGCATGACGATGTATGACCCTTTCGGTGCATTTGAACCTGGCTAACTATGTCAAATAACTCCTTATCTGTTTCTGAGTTTGGCAGCTGACAGCACACATATCTGTCCACAAAAGAGCAGATCTCTTCTTCAGAATTTACACCCAATTTTGGTGCATCTTTCACCCAAAACAAACAATGGATATGGGGTGAGCCCCTTTGCTGGAATTCAGTCCTCGTGAACGTGTCTATGACCTCGCCAATTGGCTGCGATGGAGATTTAATGAGGTGTTTGAAAAACAGCTTGACTCTGCGATCAAACATGCGAGCAGCTGTGACAGGATTACTCTTCAAAATGTCACAACGCTCTTCCCACGACAAGTCGCTTACTGGTACTGTGCCATGATCTTGTCGAATCGCCTCTAACACTTCTGGCCAGCGCAAATCTGCAGCAGAAAACGTAGCAAACCACGTGGGAATTCCCAGCTGTCTTATCATTGCATACAATTCATTTAGCGCCTTGTCCCAGAACTGCGGAGTACCCCTGACTGGCTGAAGGAAGCGATAGCCTTCATCTGACTTAAGTATAGCCTGTAAGTCCTCTTTGTTTGACAACATACCAGCAGATATTTTACGGCCGCCACTTGTCGTAGGCGAACCTTTGCGCATAGATATGGAAATATTCGACTGTATGAAGCGCAACTCTGTTACGTATTGTGCAAAGAATATGTAGTTAGTGTCGCTTGCAAACCGCGTATCTGCACCCATAAGGCGTGCCTTGAAGTACTTGCTGGGCGTAATACTTACATCACGATCAACATTAAAAGAAAACTTTCCAGTAGGGAATTGAACAGGGAAGGACATTGCCTCTCCCCCAACCTCCTGGAACACAGAAATTGGTTTGCTCCCTTCTCCTGGAGCCACACACATGACGCGTTCATCGTGGTGGTCAAGAAAATCCTGTCCTATATCTACTGGCTGGAGGCAAGTGTCATGTGGCAGTCCCCGCAAGCGGCTGTCTAGTTCCTCTTCCTCGCTCAGAGCTGCTTCTTCCATGGTTTCTTCCTCGCTCAGAGTTGCTTCTTCCACAGTTTCTTCCTTGCTCAGAGCTGCTTCTTCCATGGTTTCTTCCTCGCTCAGAGTTGCTTCTTCCACAGTTTCTTCCTTGCTCAGAGCTGCTTCTTCCACAGTTTCTTCCTTGCTCAGAGCTGCTTCTTCCACAGTTTCTTCCTCACTCAGAGCTGCTTCTTCCATGGTTTCTTCCTCGCTCAGAGCTGCTTCTTCCACAGTTTCTTCCTTGCTCCGAGCTGCTTCTTCCATGGTTTCTTCCCTGCTCTGAGCTGCTTCTTCCACAGTTTCTTCCTCACT